>NC_133777.1:17836776-17876868 GCF_003597395.2 Chelonoidis abingdonii
TTTATACCTGCCCCTGGAAACTTCCACTACATGCATCTGATGAAGTGGGTATTCACCCATGAAAGCTCATGAACCAAAACGTCTGTTAGTCTATAAGGTGCCGCAGGACTTTTTGCTGCTTTTACAGATCCAGACTAACACAGCTACCCCTCTGATACTAAACTGATTGATTCCTCTAATTTGGTATGTCTTAGCAGATAAACATGAAGTAAAGTGTTGTTTTTTCAGATGGGCTGAGAGGGCAGAGAGGAAAAGTAAGCAGCATTACTTCTGTGCTGGGGGGGAGGGTTGTGGTCTCACATGAAGCTTATTGAAAGATGGAAAAACCATTCCATGGAGGCTGTCATGGTTCCTGGGTAGGCTGCCACTTCTGAGAGACTTCTCTTGTCCACCGAGTGTTTCCCTTCCTAGTGACAGGCCCGTGCCTCCACTTCTCTTTGGGACAGGACCCATGCTCCAACCACTCTCCGACTTGGTCTCCAGATTAGGCCCCTCTGCTTGCCAACCATAATACTGAGCAGGCGCAATGGACCTGATACCTGGAAGAGTTTCCCTTCAGGATCCTGAGGACAGTAACTGGATGCAGTGACACATAAGCGGATTTTTAAAACAAAGTATGATTTATTGGGCTTAAAAAGTGCACAACACTCTGAGAAATAGATGTAAGTAACAGGAACTCTATGCACACGCTGTCACACCTGTGCTTGGCCTTTCCCTCTGGTCCCTAGGTAGACATAGCCTTGGTGCTGCCCCTTTTCTTGTGCCCCACAAGTTACAGCTTGCTTGCTGCAGACCATGACACTCAGTCAGTGTGTGTCACCTTGCAGCTGCTGACAACTTTCCCAAAGTCGTCTCTATGGGGCAGATCTGTCTCTTTATCTCCTTCTTCTCAGCCATGGTAAAACATCCCAGGGCTGGGCTGAGTTGCCTCTTCATGCTGTAAATCTGGCTATTCTGCTTGGTGCTTGTGGAGATGCTTCTTATCCAGGCCCTTGTTTGGCCTTTTTTCATCTCATTTCTTTAACAACCCTTTTTGACTTTGCTCTGTGCACACAGGCAGGGTAATTCCACACGGATACCGTATGTCCCTCAGTGTATTTATAAAAAAAAATTACAAACATTTCCCAGGTCTCCTCAGAGGCAACTTCACTCTGATAGCTGGAGTAGGTTCTGCAGCCCTTCACATGGCCCTGCCCCATGAGGCAGTATTGACAGATCCATCCTGCTGCAAATCCTCATCCTGTCTCTTCTCCTGGCCTGCCCATAGCTAGCCTCTTTCCACTGCACAGGTGCATCCAAAGAATCTGAGATGGGCACCCAAAATCCTATTCCACAATCTATTTGTGCAACAGAACGTTTTCACTTTGCAGCCAGAGGTTTCCATAACTACGGAGGGAGGGGCAGGATTTGCCCCAGCTGTGGGACCTATCCCATTGAGTATCATGGTAGAGAAGGCTACCATGTCAGATGTGTGCTTCCAGTGCTAGTGAATAAGGAAAAATTGTTCCCCCAGTTTCCTCATTTTATGTAAGATGTGGGGTTGCCTTTTACGATTCACAGGAGAGTGTTGCTAGAAGAAGTGATGAAATGGAACCTATGCAGAGGGTGCAGAAATACTTGCAGAAGCTACAGCTAAACTTGACCTTCTTTCAGTCGTTTTCAAAAAGTGCTCGACATTTCCATTTCAGTCACGTTGAAGCTGCTGTTGATGCAATGCATGTTAGACTGGGAGGGAGGAATACATCTGTATCCAGAGTGTTCTACCCAATTGGAATAAACAAATATGCATGTACCTGAAGAAAATTATTTCAATGTGGTGCTCAAAGTTTGTGATTCTAGGTGCTTTTTCTTTTGAACACTTGATTTTTCCCATACATGATTGATTTGACTGGGAATTATTTGCAGCTAGTGTGATGGGGCAAGGCCAGATGGCTACAGTAAAGTACTGAGAAACAGGTATGTTAGCCCCAGGCTAAACAAATCCCTAGGACCATGGTAACCAAATGGCAGTTGCTCCAGGTTAATCAAGGCACCTGGAGCCAATTAAGACCTTTCTAGAAGGCAGTAGTGAGATAGCTACTTTAAATTCGAACATCTGAGCCAATCAGGTGCAGGCTATCAGGCACCTGGGTTTTAAAAAGATCTCACTCCATCAGGCAGGGAGAGCCAGAGGAGAAAGGAGTGTGAGTGAGGACTGGAGCAAAAGGCAAGGGAGCCTGAGAGTGAGAGAGTGAACTGCTGGAGGATTTAGGATACAAGCATGTATCAGACATCAGAGGAGAATCCTGTGGTGAGGTTAAAGCAGGTTTTGGAGAATGCCATTCGGAATAAGCCCAGGGAGTTGTAGCTGTCATGCAGCTGTTACAGGAGCACTTATAGACGCTGCGGATCCACATGGCCCTGGGCTGGAACTGGAGTAGAGGTTTGGGCCCGGTTCCCCCCAAACTCCAACTCCGATGCAGACACAACAGGAGAGTTTGACCCATGACTGGTGGGGAAAGATCACTGACTGTGGTGGCAATCTCCAAGCAGCGCAGGGTCCACCAAGTAGAGGAGGAACTTGTCACAGTAGTTTCAGAGGATCAAAGCCAGAACTAGCCTTGTATAAGACACATATTTAATCCTCATGACATTCATTTAGTCAGATCGTAAATAAGGTTCATTTTGTGCGCCTGACATTCTATTCTTTTGTTTACTCTATAAAATCATTTTACAGGCCTTCCACATCTTAATAAATTGTAGAGAATCCTGACATATTCTATAAGAATTTTCTACACTAAGATTAATGCAGAAAATGAGAAAATGCCCTTTTCCCTCATAGTTCTGATATATTCGTCAGAAAATGTCAGGATCTATCATCCTGACTCCTTCAGATGGCACCTGCGCCATTGCTGCCTTACGAATCTACATTATTATGGGATTAAAGAAACAAATCATCTTCTTGCCCTTAAATGGCTCTAGTTTTCACAGCGAGAATGCATGATTTTTGTGAAGGCTGTATGAAAACTAAATGACAATCTAGTGAGATAGCTACTTTAAATTCGAACATCTGAGCCAATCAGGTGCAGGCTATCAGGCACCTGGGTTTTAAAAAGATCTCACTCCATCAGGCAGGGAGAGCCAGAGGAGAAAGGAGTGTGAGTGAGGACTGGAGCAAAAGGCAAGGGAGCCTGAGAGTGAGAGAGTGAACTGCTGGAGGATTTAGGATACAAGCATGTATCAGACATCAGAGGAGAATCCTGTGGTGAGGTTAAAGCAGGTTTTGGAGAATGCCATTCGGAATAAGCCCAGGGAGTTGTAGCTGTCATGCAGCTGTTACAGGAGCACTTATAGACGCTGCGGATCCACATGGCCCTGGGCTGGAACTGGAGTAGAGGTTTGGGCCCGGTTCCCCCCAAACTCCAACTCCGATGCAGACACAACAGGAGAGTTTGACCCATGACTGGTGGGGAAAGATCACTGACTGTGGTGGCAATCTCCAAGCAGCGCAGGGTCCACCAAGTAGAGGAGGAACTTGTCACAGTAGTTTCAGAGGATCAAAGCCAGAACTAGCCTTGTATAAGACACATATTTAATCCTCATGACATTCATTTAGTCAGATCGTAAATAAGGTTCATTTTGTGCGCCTGACATTCTATTCTTTTGTTTACTCTATAAAATCATTTTACAGGCCTTCCACATCTTAATAAATTGTAGAGAATCCTGACATATTCTATAAGAATTTTCTACACTAAGATTAATGCAGAAAATGAGAAAATGCCCTTTTCCCTCATAGTTCTGATATATTCGTCAGAAAATGTCAGGATCTATCATCCTGACTCCTTCAGATGGCACCTGCGCCATTGCTGCCTTACGAATCTACATTATTATGGGATTAAAGAAACAAATCATCTTCTTGCCCTTAAATGGCTCTAGTTTTCACAGCGAGAATGCATGATTTTTGTGAAGGCTGTATGAAAACTAAATGACAATCTGGAGTAGAGGTTGGGCCCGGGTTCCCCCCCAAACCTCCCAACTCCTGATCAGACACAGGAGAAGTTGACCCAGACTGTGGGGAAGATCACTGTGGTGAGCAAATCTGCCAAGAAGCGCAGGACCCACCAAGGTAGAGGAGGAACTTTGTCACAGTAGTTTCAGAGGATCAAAGCCAGAACTAGCCTTTATAAGACACTATTTATCCCTCTGACATTCAGTTTAAGCAGATAGTAATAAGGTTCATTTTGTGCAGCCTGACATTCATGTCTTTTGTTTACTCTATTAAAATCATTTTACAGGCCTTCCACATTTTAATAAATTGTAGAGAATCTGGCAACATATTCTATAAAGATTTTCTACACTAAGATTAATGGCAGGAAAATGAGAAAATGGCCCTTCCCTCATAGTTGCTGAATATATTCGGTCAGAAAATGTCAGGATCATGCACCTGACTCCTTCAGAATGGCACCTTCTCCATTGCTGCCCTTAATCTACATTATTATGGGTTTAAAGCAAACAAATCATTTCTTGCCCTTTAATGGCTCTAGTTTTCACACGAGAATGAATGATTTTTGTGAAGGCTGTACTGAAACTAAATGACATGCTCCTACACCTTTAAAGGGAGGTATTCCCTGTCATTGATAGGAGAAGTCTCATTAGTCTTTTCAAATCACTCCCAGCATGTTTTTCTGCAATTCCTGACTCATCAGGTGCATAAATATTCTTCTCTAGTTTAATCAGCCATGCTGATTGTGCGTTATCACTACGCTGGAGTTTGCTTTGCTTTTGTATGGACAGCTGAAATATCTTTTTTAGACAAGTGAAAGACAGAGCCATGCTGTCTAGTGAAAGACAGAGCCATGCTGAATCCTGAGAATTAGCTGGAATGTGTGTGTGACGTTGCAGTCCATATGATTTTATAAAAATTTGATGAGTGAATACAATGTAACTGGAATATGCTTCATGCAAAAGGTCTCTTGTAAGGTATCATTACAAAGCTTATAATCTACTGAGTGTGGTCACCCTATTTGTATAAAGGTATCACTCTAGTATCTGAAACTAGAAATAAGAAATATAACTCTGAGGGCTATTGTAATTATGCAAATTGTTGGCCATTAATGGTGGTTTGGAATCTTAATGGCTCCCATCAACCAGGACAATTGACTGGATGGCTCTGTTTGCAGGCAAGCCTTCCTGTGAATCAGGCTGAGAGGAATGAAGGCTTGGGGTCTTACAGTGACATGTGATCATGTCACATGAACTGGAATCCATCTTTAGACTGGTGCTTTTCCAGTGAGTGGGGGTGGAAACCCAGAGGGACAAAGGATTCCCACCTTATGCAAAAGATATATAAAGGGGTGGAACAGAACAAAAGGAGGAGCCTCATGAAGAATCCTCTAGCTACCGCCTGAGCTGGAACAAGAGCTGTACCAGGGGAAAGAATTGTGCCCGGGCCTGGAAGGTGTCCAGCTTGAGGAAAAAACTTACTGAAGCATCTCTGAGGGTGAGATTATCTGTATTCAGTTTGATTAGACATAGATTTGCGCATTTTATTTTATTTTGCTTGGTGACTTACTTTGTTCTGCCTGTTACTACTTGGAACCACTTAAATCCTACTTTCTGTATTTAATAAAATCACTTTTTACTTATTAATTAACTGAGTACATATTAATACCTGGGGGAGCAAACAACTGTGCATCTCTCTCTATCAGTGTTATATAGAGGGTGAACAATTTATAAGTTTACCCTGCATAAGCTTTATACAGGGTAAAATGGATTTATTTGGATTTAGACCCGATTGGGAGTTGGGCATCTGAGTGTTAAAGACAAAAACACTTCTGTGAGCTGCTTTCAGGTAAACCTGCAGCTTTGGGGTGAGTAATTCAGCCCCTGGGTCTTTGTTGGAGCAGATGGGAGTGTCTGGCTCAGCAAGACAAGGTGCTGGGGTCCTGAGCTGGCAGGGGTAGAAGTAGTCTTGGCACATTGGGCGGCAGCTTTCAAGGGGGTTTCTGTGATCCAACCCATCACAGTGTGAGACATATAAGTTGGAACCTGTTCATTTATTTCCAAGAAAATACTATGGTGAAGGGCATTATAACTATTGGAAAAGTACATATTAAAGAAAAGGTGCTAATGTGCTCTCTGTCTCAGTCACATACATACATATATTAGGATACAGGATTGATTAAAGAACACCCCAATACCTGATGGGACATGCAGTCAGTCAGGGATCTGTCCCTTAAGAAGTCAGCTACCTCTTGTTCTTTCACTACATCTGAAGCCGTAAGTATAGGGGTTATCAAAACTGTTTTCACAGCAGTCACTTGTGGTCTCGGAATCCAGGAGTTTATTCTGGCATCAGTGAGAGGATGGTCAAAAGTCAGGAGTGGATGAATGAGTAAGACCCAATGACTGGACTGGATTAGACCCAAAGCATAGCTCCACTGCCTTTCAATGAATCTGTGCCCATTTACACCAGCTGAGGACCTGGCCTCTTTTCTTGCTGGAGCCTTTAATAACAAAGAATGAAGGAGGAGAAACACAGGCACTCGACAGAAAATAATTGGATTTATCTGCCATCTGAGAATAGCACATCAAGATTAGTGTTGTTGTTGTTGTCATTATTGCTACATGATCAGACTCTACATAGTATTTACCCAGACAAAGGCCCCCGATGGGCTCAGTGGGTGTTTTGATGGCTCAAGCACTGAATGCTGTAGGATTGGTCTCATAGTGAAGAGTGAGCTCCCTTTATGGTCTCTATGGAAATTAAGTTCCACTTTCATAGTATGAGACGGGAAGGTATGGGAAGATAAGAGGGTCTGGAGTGTTCAGGGACAGAAGGATCTGCCTAGCTCACAGTGAAGTATTGAGCTAAGTTCCAGGATTAATGGCTGGCTCTCACACAATCATACTGCAGGATTCATAGATGGCAGCTAAGGCCCAATCAATCTCGCTAGTACTGCCTGTGGCAGGGAGCCAGTGAGGAGCACAGAAGAAGGGGGTTGTGGTTCTATACCCTGTTCTCTAGATCCCGTGGAAGCCTTTTCTGTAGGTACACCATAGAGCTGACTCTCTGCAGGTTGTGAGGGAAAGTGCTGAGGGATGCTCTCCACAGCATTGTGCTCCTCACGCCCACAGGATGCCCCTCCAAGTTCTCCCACTCAGCGTTCTCTGCCACTCGGCTCAGCCATGGAAGTGTAAGGTCAGGGGATGAAGACAGCAGGGCTCTTGAGAGAGCGCCACCATGGCTAGAGGTGAAGGAGTGGCCTAGAAAGCTGTGGGGAGACACCAGGCTTGCATGAGGATGGCCCTTTCTGCTGTCCATAGCTGTTTTGAGATCCTTAAGTGCTGAAAGCAATGTTCTCTTTGTGGAAGGACAACCCCTTCCGCCCCCCCGCAGGAAACTCATGACATTTCCTGTCCTCTCTAAAGCTAATTTCTAAGCCTGTGTTGATTTGGCCCTTTGTTTAAACCTGTGATACATGTGAAGCTGAAACAAAGCGAGAAATTAGACGGAAATGGAAGTGGCGGCAGCAGCAGCACACAGAGGAAAATGTGAAGCATGCAACATTTGAGCCATTTCAAAACCTCTGTGCAAGCAATGCCAGATTCACCACCAGGCATGAAGAGATTAAAGAGCTCTCTCTCTCTCTCTCTCTGCCTGTACTCAACAGCACTTTGAACACAAAACAGTGCTGGAATGGATATCCTGAAACAAACTGCCACTCAGAGCAAGTGGGATGCAAGAGAAGTATCTGAATTAGCAAATAGAATGGGACAACAATGTACAGAACGAAGTTGGCTGCAAAGTGGTGGCCACATCACATGTGCCGAGTGCACTGAGAAATTAAGACACTTCCCCCCACATCTGCCCTCTCAAAAAAAAAAAACCAACAAAAAAACCCAACCCCAAACCAAAATCCCCTTCATCTCTTCCGTAAAAGTTTTAGGTCATCATGAAGCATCAGAGCAGCAAATTATCCCAGTGTTTCTAAGATGCTGTGTGTGGAGATGAAGAATAGAAATGATTCAGAAAGTCTTGGAAGTGCATTCTTTTGAGCTCATTTAGATGAGGACACTTTCCCCCACACACTTTAATTAAAGTATTTGATTTTCCTTTTGTTCATGGAGTTAATTTATGTGACACAATTAAGTCCCTTTTCTGTAAATAAAATGTGTTTTTAAAACTGGAGTAGGTAATTAAAAAATCTTTTGTTCTGAAATTTTAACTCTCTTTAATCCTAAAAGATTGTTTCATTTTAGCTTTGTTTTACTTGAGCACTTTTGAAATGGAATCTGTTAAACATTAGGATGCATTTCAAATAACTTCTTATAGCCCCGTGTTTTTCTTCTGTGCACAATCTGGATTTTATGCCTTGCATTTGAGATGTTTAAAGGATATTGAAAGCATTTAACTGGACTAAGCAACAAATTTTAATTCAGCCATTGGACCTTATTGCTCTAAGTAGCCTGGATGAAGTGAACTGTTTTGTAGTGTCATGTCTATGTCTTTCTTTGAAATCTGTGTGATTTGGAATAAAAAATACTTCTGGGTGTATTATTAATTGAATAAATGACACACACACACTCTTTCCATATACATATAAAATTTATCATCAGATCTGGTTTCTTGCATTATGCAATGATCAGTACCTGATAGAGAGAAACCACATCTTCCTCAAACAAACAAAAACCTACCCACAAACAATCAAAACCATAAGCACCTGGCCAATTTTGCCTTGCTATAAAGGACTGAAAAAGTACTTTGTTGAGCTGTCACATGACTATCCTGCCTCCTGAAAAATGAGATCTGATTACCCCATATTAGCACACAGAACTATTGTACTCATGCACTTGGATATCAGAGGGAGCATAAGGAGACAGAAATTTGGCCATCCACATCTTTAATGTTACAAGACAGCTCTTTATAAAGGGACTCATCTGTGATTATTTTCATGCTCAGTTTGCTTGCGAATTCATAGAGGATATCAACTGCTGTCTTTGGATTTCCAGTTGTTTTCTTATAAACTAAAAGCCACACCCTGCAGTTTCACCCTACTTTAGTGCTGAACATCTCATAATAAGGTGTAAATTTCAGTTCTATCAAATAAAATCTCTTAACTCACATACTCATCTCCTAGTGTTTTGCTCTATTGCAGCTTAATACAGTTAAACTTGACTGCATCAAAAAAAGGAGCAAAGTCGTTTTCCCATGATAAATATTATCTTCCAAATGTTTATTATAAAAAACCTTTTTGGGGCTGATCTTTCAGTCTCCATGCATGTAAGACTCGCATTGGCCACATTCAGAGTCTAACCTGAGTAAGGACTGCAGCATTATGCTGTTGGCACACTAATTGCAATCTCTCCTCTAATTTAAAGACCATGTGCTACAGAAGGTTTGTTACACTACACAGCTTTTAGCGACATGGCAAATTGCTCCTCTTGTCCCCCCCTGAGTGGCCCTGGTTAGCTTTGTTGTCAGGAACACTCCTGCTGACAACACGCTGTTCACACTGGCATTTGTCGTTGCAAAACTTTTGTCTTTTGGGGTGGGGTGGTGGGGTTAAGCACCTCTGAAAGACAAAAGTTTTGCCATTCAATTGCTACTGTAGACATAGAGTTAATCTGGTAATTCTTGTAAGCAGAAGCTGTGGTCACTCTTTCCTCCACAGTACATGTATGCCCCTTCCTCTTGCGTGCGTCGCTCCACTACATTTTTCTTAGTGATGAGGCTTAAAATGACTGTATGTATTCTCACACCTGGAAGTCCCATATGTTAATCAGTTTTGCTGTCTTGATAATCTCCACCTGCTTTCCCAAGCTTCATGCCCTCCCCTCTCAACCAGATCTCTATGGTTCTGCTAGCTAATTCTTTCCTTTCTGGAACATTGATAAATGGAAAAAGTACAGGCTTTAGATTTTCATTTGCAGCTTGACTAGTCATACTCGCACAGGAAACTTGCCTTGGCGTTTAGATTATCATTCCTGCAGCCCTCCAGTCTGAGGTCACATTTAAAGTTTATACTTTGGAGAAAAAAGAAAGGGGAAAAAACCCATCTACAGAACTTTAAATCACACTTAAACCACAGTCTGGAAAAAGTGGTGATGCATGCACAATGATGTTCAGGGTTATGCTGTTCCAAAGTGTCACCCATCAAGAAGCTACATAATGATTCAACAAGTCAAAATCTGCAAGGGTAGCTGTATCAACCTACTTGGATTGAGTTCAGGTCATTATAAGAACCAGCAGTGTCTAATTGCTTTTTTTATATTTGGTAGCTTTTTTTATCTACTTCAGATACTTGGGTAGTGGGTGCAAGTGTGATGTGATGAAACTGGATTTCTATTCTTACTCATGCGGCTTCACTGAGACAAAGGAGGTGGTTTCCAGGCAAAGCAGTACAAAGCATTTTATTTAACTGCTACAATATAGAGTACCTAGTCGTCTCCCGCTCTGCTGTGCTGATTCAGAGTACCAGGTGCATTGTGTCTCTCCATTTTCCTCTCCGCCCACAGGCTAAAGGCGTAGGCAGGATGTTGGTAACTTTTATAGCTACAGGTGCAGTCCCATCAGTCCATTGTACTATCTGCTTCAAAGAGTCAGTAGCAGCCTCTTGTGAAAATGAAGGAAGGATTTTGTTTTACTGAGTCCTTTCGTTTTGGTGATCCTGTGTTCAGCATGGGTCTTTTGGGTTCTACTCTTGCTGAGCAATACTGCCAGTAAATACCCTTTGAACTGTTAAATATTGCGATGTATTTTCTAAAGGGACTGGCACCCCATTTCTCTGAGATGTCTTTAGTTGTTTGTATAAAAGTAACAATACGAGCTGGTTAACAGGTTTCTACCATTTTTCATGGAAAATTTTGAACTCATTTCTATTCTGCAGGTTTGAAAAGGGAACATTTTTGTTTTGAAATTTTGGATAAAAATTTCAAACAGTTTAAAAAATGTTGGTGTTTTCAATTTTCAGGTATTTTGGTGGGATTCTTCCATCCCCTTCTCCCCCACCCCCATTTTCACTTTGCAATTGAAAAATAGCAGGAGGATAGAAGGGGAGGAGGAAGGCTAAAAACTGAAAAGAGAAAAATTTCACTTTTGAATAAAATGGAAACTTTCACACACATCCCCCCCAAAAACTTGTTCACAAAAACTTTCATTTAAAAAAGGCCATTTTTTTCAGCGATAAAAATTCTGATTAGCACTCGTGAGAAGCCTCAGGCTTTAGGCCTCTTCACTCCAAGTCCTTGGTGGCTGGACAAAAAATGAAAGCCATTTCCTTGAGAGTTCACAGTTCAAATGCAGCAGTGGGCAAAGAGAAGACCCAGGGCTGCTTTTTTTGGCAATGTAGGACCAATCAAAAGACAATTATCGTGTGCAGTAATGATGCTGCACTGTACTTGAGCAAGCCTTCTCTGACTCTCCTTTCTCTCCCATATGAATTATTAATTTACTCTGCTCCTCTCTGCTGCAGTGGATTAAATAACTGTAGTCTGAGTGTAAAGTAAGAAAATCAGCTGGTGCCCCTCTTGTCCTGGACAGAGGCAGAGAAAATCAGTCTTCATGGCATATCTAGTGCCATGATGTCTGTTAACAAATCTTTCTGTAGCATGTCTTTTTCTTTTTGGACCTTTGTTTTGTGGTTAAAGCACTGGACTGGGAGTCAGAAGATTTGGCTCAGCATTTTCCAAAGGATCTAGGGTTTTGGGAGCTTAACTTGAGGTGTTTTACAGCAGTCTAACTTTTCAGATGTTGCCAAGCATAAGAACTGGGTGGGAATTTTCTGACAAGATGTTCTTTTATAGGAAAATACCAATTTGCCAAACAGAATGTGTTTGAGGGAAACTGTCTGTTCTGACAAATCTTCAAATACAATTTTATTTGGTGGGGGAAAAAAAAGAGTTTCTAAGTTGTCAAAATGAAAACGATCATTTTCTGGTTCCAAATGACTTTTCAATTTCAAAATGTTAGTGACTTAGTATGAAGAAAATGTTTAAAAAAATCAAAATGGTACTTTGAAATGGTCAAAACGCATTGTTTCAATTGACCGTCATACTTTTTTTTGTTGTTGTTTGGATTATCAGTTTGTGAAAAGTTTTGAGATTTTAACATTTTGTCTTGATTCTGGAGAGGAAAAATTTTGAAGTCTCAAAACCTTCCAGGACTGGAAAACCATTTCTTGCTCACCTGTACTGAGAACCCTCCCTGTGACAGTCACCTCAAAGGTGTCGCATGCTAAATTTCCAAAGTCCCTACTCATTTTGGAAATTATTGTCCTTGGGTTTTCCCAAGGATCTATCAGAGATTTGCTGGCTGACTTTTCTGTGCCTTGGCTCCCTCATCTAGAAATGAGAGAGAACAATACATCTCCCATGTCACAGCAGAGGAGTGTGGCTGCATTAATGTGTGCGAAACATTCTGAAGTCTTTGAATAGAAGGTACAGTGTAAAGTATTGTCAGACACGAGCAAATCATGTGCAATTAAACAATTATTGGATTAATTTAATTTTTATTCTGTTTGAGAACTGCCTGTGAACAGACTGCTAAATTTTCCAATATATTCTTTATTCTAAATTATTTGTGAGTTTCTACAGCAAATAATTCTTGATCTGTGTGTAACTTGTGAACAACTCATTATGAATATTTGCAATTGGTCAGCTATGCAAGTCATGCGGTATTTGACTCTGGTCCTTGACTGGATAACTTAGGGAGAGTAGTTTTCCAATATAGTGTGAATTTCAAATATTACAAACCAATATACAAATTCAAAACTTGCTTTCAGCAAATATTCTAAGCATTGGAACTGAAATGCTTTGCTGGATTGGGGTGAGAATTTTCATCACCTTGCCAATCTGAGCCCAAAGAACAGAGACACCATACTCTGAAGTCAATGAGAGTCTTTCTACTGACTTCAGTGGATACTGGATTGGGTCCCAAATTCCTTTTTCCATGAGTGTATGGGTGGGTGTTTGAATGTTCATGGAAAGCAAACTTAAAAGGGTTGAGAATGTGGATACATCAAAATTTGCCGTCAAAGGAATATTTGCAGAGAGAGAATCCTGCTAGCTTCTCAGCTTTGATGATTATTTTTAACATTTTAGACCTCCTGTATCTCTTTTTTTGCGGTGTTGTTGTAGCTGTGTTTGACCCAGGATATTAGAGAGACAAGGTGGGTGATCTGAAGAATAACTGTGTAAGCTCAAAAAGCCTGTCTCTTTTCCCAACCGATGTTGGTCCAATAAAAGATATTACCTCATCCACCTTATCTTTCTTCTATGTGAAATATGATCTAATCCTTAGCAGGGACACCACTGCATCTGCTTCTGTCTGTGATACCGAGTTTAGGTTTAACTCGTGTTGGCAGTCTGCCTTATATTTACGTGCCTGTCATCAATGCCAGGTGTGGGAGTGGCAATGGGGAAGGTCTAGGTTGAGCTCAGTGCTGGAGAGCTAGCTGAAGGAGGGGAGTTTTGAGTAGGCATTTATATGAGAAGAAGGAGGGTGCCTGAATGCAGGAGGAGGATATTCCCAGGGTCTGGTGTGGAGTGTAAAAAGGTGCAGTGCCATGTATGGGAGGAGGAGAGCATGTGGCCCAAGTGGTGGAGAAGGAGGAAATGAGAGCTGTGAGGTAGGTCATGGAGCACTTTGAGGATGTGGAGTTGGATTTGAAGCAGACGGGGACAGAAGGCCAGTGGAGGGGGAGTGATATGGTTTGTTGAATGGAGCTGACAGATTCAAAGGGCACGGCAGAGGTGCTGAGCACAAATCCCTCATCCACATCCAGCCACCCAATACAAATCACAAGAGCAAAAAATAAGGAACACGAAAGTTTAAAAACATCAAAACCTACATCACCAAACCTGCATGATGGGGCAAAAAAATCTCAAGATGGGAATCAGTGGTGTGACGCAATAGCAGTGTTGAAAAGGGCTGCCAGTGACAACTGGTTCAGCTAAACAAAAACCCTAGTGGCAGACAGCTCTCAAAGATCTCATTATTTGTTCCACCCAGTATCACTGCTCTGAGGACAGCATGAGACGCAACCAAAAAGTCAGAGTTTCTGCTTTATTGTATTCTACTACTTTCTGCCTGTGATGGTTTTATTGCGTGTCATGATTTAAAGGCCCAGTGGCTCGTTTTCTCCTGGTTTTTAATTTGCTTGATAGTCCAGTGACTGATATGAATACCATTCTTCCTGTTGAGTATGGAGGCATGCATGTGGCATTACTAAACACAAAACTCTGCTCAGACGAATGAAGGTGGAAATGCTGGCATCCCGTCTGCCATGAATACTTCACTCTTTAGTCTACTGTATGAATCTCTTTGCCCCACTGGTGAGAGTGACTTGCTAGCACATGCAACAATGTTCACTTTGTCAGAGTTTTGGCTGTCCTTGTAGATTAGTATAGCTCCCAACCCAATTGCACTGGCCTCAACAATTAGTTCATTCTGCTGGTGTTAATTAAAATATGCTAAGAGTATCACTTGTTATAATGGCTTCTAAAGGCATACAAGCATCTCTGTGTCTTTCAGCCCTTTCCCATGGCTGATCTTTGTTTGTCGATTCACGTTGTGGCTGTGTACTTCTTGCTAAATCTGGAGTGAAACAGGAGCAATGATTGATTAATGAAACCTAGATGATTTCTTGCTTCTACAGCAGTCTTTGGCTCAGTGGCATCTTATAGCTATACCTCCTTTCTTACACCAAAAAAAAATAAATGCAACTATAAAATTAAATCTTTGCCCTCTGTTACTTAGGTGGTCTAGGTAGCTATGAATCTGTTATGGTGGGAGTCACCAGATGGTGCTGTTAGGCATATTGGCGGGGGTGTGCTTCATTTGGGGGCAGTGCAGAGCCTTTGAAAAAATTATGCATTATTGTTGTGTTTCTCTTTGGAGGAGTCGTTGCAAGAAGCAGGAGAATTTCCTATCCACCTTAAACTCTTTAACTAGGGAACGTGGCACTAGTGTGTCGGCTTAAAGTCCTGAAAGAAGGGATTGTCTGCTTGTGGTGGTCAACCACGTCCGTTCAAGGACTGGTATGTCTATAATGTAACTAAAACGAGTTGCACAAAGAAAACATGGGGACTCCATGTCACTGATTTCTCCGCCATCAGGAAACTCGTCTTCAAGTCCTTGAATTCTGCTACTACTTGTCAGAGGGATGACAAAGTAAAGATTCTGATTTCTGCATATTTCACTTTGACATCTCCAAGAGTCTGCAAGGGCAGCTGCCATTTTGTGAGGTGAAGCTGATGCAGTGTGTTACCAAGGCAACCAACATCATGCTCTCTCATGGAAACCTTATTCTTCTTCATTCTTGTTTTGTTGTCTTCCTTAATTTTAAAATAAGTAATTCATAGTGCTAGTACATGGTTGCACTTTGTGTATTGAAATCATAATCACACCTATCCCTTCCTTTCAATCAAATGGCATCACTATTTTCTTAATCAAAACCCTCTGAAAACAAATTCAACCATAAAATGATTTTTATTCTTATGACAGAAACAGCCCCAGGACGAGGGGCTGTACCATGACATGGTCCCACATAACCCTCTGTAATTTAGAATTTGCTTCTCCCTAAGTTAGATTCTTTTCTTGTAGCCTTTGGAGTACAGATGCTAGCTTGGCAGCAAGTTTATCTTGTGTTTCTCCATGCACCACAATATCCTCAGGGACATTCAGAACTCCATGGATTCCTGATTGCTGACTTTCAATGACATTCTGAAAGATCTCTGCTGCTGATGCAAGATTGTCCTTTGTCCTACAGGATATAAAAGACAACAGTGCATTTAATATATTGGAGTATATGAGTCACAGCAGCAGTTTGTATGATTTATCTATAAGACAACGGTGCTGCCATGGCATGTTCTGTAAATATAAGCACAAACAAATCATGCTATAACCGGTAGTAAATTTCCTTTACTGCTGAAGTGTCTAAATTAATAAATGCAGTGGCAGCATAAGCAATAATTAAATAATTCAAACAATATGCTGAATAGGAGGCTGCTCACCCAGTACAACTGTGGTCCAGTCACCTTCTCTAACAAAGGTATGGGAATTCAGACACTGCAGAGAGAAAAGAAAACAACATACCTCAGAGGCCTGACTCTGCATACCTTGCCAATGGGAGTAGGGCAGTGGTAAGGGCTGGGGAGGGAAGAATGAAAACAACCAACGTGCAGTCTTAACTTTATAATGGATACCAGTGTCACACACCAATCACGCACACTGTGATCAGTTCTGTAACTTCTACATTTAAAAACAGGACCCAGTGTAGAACAACCATTAACAGTGCAGATCACCCATTCAGTATTCTTCCTACACTGTACAGAAGAAACCACTACCGTTTGCTACCCAACAGCAGGCCTCACTTACCTATGCGTTCCATACAAACCAAACTTGTGGGCGACATCACATATAAAGTCTACACCAACCCTCTATTAATCAGGCACATAATACCAACAAACATGGAGTTCCAGGGAGCCTACTGGTTTCCATTAAGGCCAGGGTGAGAAGGGGAACTGAAAAGTGAGGTGTCAATGAGGTGTGGAAAGATTTTACTGTTTAATTTCCTTACCTTTGATGACTTGTATTGGTGGACTATGTAGTGTAACAACCTCCAATCTCGGTTTGGTGAGGAGTATATCTCGTGGTACCCCAAATGTGTCATATATTATTTTCATATTCCCTTTGGAAAGATGTATCCTTTTGCATGTATATGAGGGCTAGGGTAGGGAGTGCTAAGAGGAGAAATGGCTTTCAAGCTTTCTGCGTAGATTCCATGAACAGACAAGGAAAATAAAAACATCATTTTTAAAAATGTTCATTTTTGCTACTTGAAATAAAGCCAGCAGAAAAGAGACGCTAGTCAATGAGAGGTGCAAAGAGGTGCGAGTCAAATGCTGATGTGCATACATTAGTAATGTAGGCTTCGGTGGGAAATATGGTAGGGTCTCCCGAGTTATGTTTTCTATCGGCAATACTGGTGAGGGAAGATAATGAGTTAATCCAGTTAAACAATCTGCTGAATTGGCTTGGCAGATTATCTCTGGGAGTTTTCTCCGTATTATTGTCGTCGTTTTTTAATTGGCTAAAATCAATGTCCCACCCAAAGAGGAGCAGGGTCATAAACTCCAGTGACTCACATTTTGCGCTGACTGATGCACCCTGTGCAACCCCCCTGAAGTCACTAGAATAGTATAAAGTGGAATATGGCCACAGCTGTGTTATAGCTCTCTATTACCAAGTAGTTTACATACAACACCTCTCCCTGTTAAACCAACCTCTATTTCAACCCAGCTTCCTCCCCACTCTCCAGCAGAATAGGGCAAGTATGAGATGCTAAATCCTGTCAGAGAGTGGAGGTCTGGGCCATGCACCCCCAGAACTCCAGTCTAGAAGGCTTTTGTGCTGGAGTGCAGAAGGAAATAGGGAGCATGTCAGAAAGAGCCTTCTGGAAGGAATCTTTATAATGAATGTTTCCTGAAATGGGATGGCAAGGACTTGTACATGGGGCTTTTAAGGGTTTGGGCTTACTATTTTGGAGATAATAGCCTCCAAATTAGCATAAATTGTGTCGTCTTCACGGCTGCTCTCTGATACAAGAGATGCTTTATAGTGATTTGATTTAACATAAGAATGGCCATACTGAGTCAGCAATGGTCCATCCAACTCAGTATCCTGGATGGTGCCCAGTGCCAAATACTTCAGAGGAAATAAACAGAACAGAGCAATTATCGAGGGATTTATCCCCTATTGTCCAATCCCATCTTCTGGCAGTCAGAGGTTTAGGGACATCCAGACTATGGGGTTACTTCCCTGACCATCCTGGCTAATAGCCATTCAGGGACCTATCCTTCATGAACTTGCCTAATTCAGTTTTGAACCCAGTTCACAGCATCCCCTTGCAATGATTTCCACCACTTGACTGTATGTTGGGTGAAAATATTTCCTTTTGTATGTTTTAAATCTGCTGCTATTAACTTCATTGGGTAGCCCTTAGTTCTTGTGTTATGTGCAGGGATAACTAACACAACCCTGCTCACTTTCTCCATACCATTTGTGATTTTTAT
Source organism: Chelonoidis abingdonii (assembly GCF_003597395.2). Lineage (NCBI taxonomy): Eukaryota > Metazoa > Chordata > Testudines > Testudinidae > Chelonoidis > Chelonoidis abingdonii. The sequence goes on from NC_133777.1 coordinate 17,854,831, forward strand.
AGACCTCCATCATACCCTCCCTCTATTGTCTCTTTTCTAAGCTGAGCAATTCCAGGGCTCGTCTGCATTGGGAATTTAAATCAGCATAGCTACATCTCATAGGATTATGAAAATTCTTCTATTGACCTAGCTACTGCCTCTCAGGGAGGTAGATAATTTATGCCAATGAGAAAACCTCTCCGTTCAGTGTATGTTGTGTCTATACCAAAGCACTACAGCTGCAGTGGTGCAGCTACGCTGCTGTCGTGTTTCAAGTATAGAGAAGCCCCCCATTTTTTTTATATGGAAGCTGTTCCATGCTCCGAATAATTTTTGTTGCTCCTTTCTGCATCTTTTCCAATTGTAATATATCTTTTCTGAGGTGGGGTGACCAGAACTGCATGTGGTATTCAAGGCATGGGAGTACCATAGATGTATGTAAAGGCATTATGATATTTTTCTGTCTTATTCTCTATCAATTTCCTAATAGTTTTTAACATTCTACTAGTGTTTTTGACTGATGCTGCGCACTGAGCAGATGTTTTCAGAGAACTATCTATGATGACTCCGAGATCTATTTCTTGAATGGTAACAGTTAATGTAGACTCCATCATTTTGAATGCACAGTTGGGATTATTTTTTTCCAGTGTGGATTACTTGCATTTATCAACAGTAGGGTGACCAGACAGCAAGTGTGAAAAATCAGGACAGGAGGTGGGGGAAAATAAGAGCCTGTATAAGAAAAAGACCCAAAAATCATGACTGTCCCTATAAAATCGGGACATCTGGTCACCCTAATCAACACTGATTTTCATCTGCCATTTTGTTGCCCAGTCACCCAGTTTAGTGGAATCCTTTTGTAATTCTTTGCATTCAGCTTTGGACTTAACTATATTGAGTAATTCTGTATCCTCTGCAAATTTTTGTCACCTTACTGTTCACCTCCTTTTCTGGATCATTTGTGAATTGCTTAAACGGTACAGATCCAAGTACAGATGCTTGGAGGAATCCACAATTTACCACTATCCATTGTGAAAATTGACCATTTATTCTTACCCTTTGTTTTCTGTCTTTGTTTTCAGCTCAGCACCTGTGTTTGGAATTGCTCTTCAGTATTATTTACTTAACCCTTTAACAAGTGTAGGATTGTAGATATTGTTTTACTTGACTCCCTGATCAAGCAGGTGAGACCCTGCATTAGTGTAACAGTTATAGACAGCACACTTGGCTTTAAAAGAGTAGCTGTTGCTGAAAGCATTTTTCATTCGATTTCTTAAGGCCAGTTTCTGCCTCCAGTTACACTTATGTTCTCCCTTTGATTTTCAAAGTATGGGAACCTGATTTTCTTCTCACATTAGCCTAACACTGGGGTATGAATCCATTGGCTTAAATTAACTTCCTCGTGATGCATTTACCAGTGTGAGCAAGAGGAGAATCAGATAAAGCAAGAACATTTTAAAAAAAAATCAAAATTCTGAACAAACAAACCAAAACTCTCGGTTATGTGACTCTTTACATTCCGGAAATGTAGGACCTGATACAAAACCCATTGAACCTAATGGAAAATTTTTCATTGACTTCAGTGGGCTTTGGTGTTCAAATGCCATAATGGTGTTCAACATTTTCTTTGTTAGGCTTCAAACTTTGTCTTACTATAAGAAGTTTTAAGATGAGAATGTGTGTGGAATATGTAAGTTGAATTATACTTTAAAAACAGACGAGAGCTAGTTCTAGGGTCTGAAGGATATTTTCCTTGATTGGAACTATTTTTCCCCCCCTGACATCTATTTGAATAATTTGAATTTTACTGAACCTGTGCCTGATCAAATATTTTTCCTTTTGAATTGGTGCTGTATTTTAGTAGGGATGCATCAAGTAGCTATGTTATTATCTCTGACATTCTCCAGTAGATTCAACAGGCGTCCTATATTCAAACCAAACCCTACAACTGAAGATAAGAATAAACCTTTTTACACTGATAAAGTGATGTGTATGCAGATGCAGATGAAGAGTGGCAGCTTGCTCCACAAGTTCACATTCTGATATGCTGAGTGATGAGAGTATGAACTCTCTATAGGTGAGAAAATACAAGTAAAGGTTTGCTCCTGGTATTTCTGCTTGCAATGCCATTCAGCTGAATATAGATTGTTCTATTAAGGGGAGATAAACATGTTGCCTTTGATCATCCTTATGGGTATGCGATGTGTTGTGTGTTCAAAGGAGCAGTCCCCCTCCTTCCCCGAGCTGCAGACTCTCTCAGTTATGTGCCTAGTTCCAGAGCTGGATTTAACATGCATAAAGAAGGACTGGACTGTTCAGTGGGTTATCATCAGGAAATGAAGCGTCTCACCTAGACTACTGGTTTGAATCCAGTTCAGTACAGTAGTGACTGAAAGGGGTTGGAATCCAAATGCTCTTTGGTTGTGTATTTGAAATAGGTTGATGGTCTCAGCCCAGTCCCCAAGGGATGGGTGCCCATTGCAATGGGCATCCTTGTTGAGGGCCTCAGCAGAGAAGCTAAAGATTGAGTGGATGTGACGTTATTGGTATAAACTGGAACCATATAGAACATGGTTTGCAACCAAGGTCCTGTAATGGCACCAAATCTTATGTAAAGGGGGTCATATCAAGGTGTCTAAGAACCAGGTTATGGGTTACTGGTTATAATTATCTGTCTGTATGCCTGTATTCATTTTGTAGTTGAAAGTTATACATTTGACTGTAATCTGCTGTATTTCAATGGTGCTGTAGTCTAGTGACACCCCAGAGAAGTTGTGTTAGCTCTGCTTGCCTGCTTGGTGCATTAAGACCATGCTCAGCTCCAGTTGACCCATTGAGAGGAGGCAGATATGCTTGTAATCACAAAGTATGCAGGGATTGCCATGTGATTCCAGACTCCATTTTGCTGTAATTTTCCACAGTAAGAACAAGAGGTTCTTACACCTGAAAAGCCTATATAAGGCTGATGCCTCATCTCCATCTTGTCTCAATGCTGCTACCTACTTCTGGAGGGACTTTGCTACAAACTGAGCTTACCACAGGAACCGATGGCCCATCCCAGCGGGGGATGTCTCCAGAGACTTGATTTGAACCTGCAGTTTACTCCATCACTGCTACAAGCCTGAACTAAGAACTTGCCATTACTGTATGTAATTGATTCCATTTAATCAATTCTAGCTCTCACCTCTACCTTTTTCCCTTATGAATAAACCTTTAGATTTTAGATTCTAAAGGCACTGCAACGCATGATGTGGGTAAGATCTGATGTGTAATATTGACCTGGGTCTGGGGCTTGGTCCTTTGGGATCGAGATAACCTTTTTCTTTTATTCGGGTGTTGGTTTTCATAACCATTCATCCCCAGGACATGTGGGACTGGTGGTGATACTGGGAGACTGGAGTGTCTAAGGAAATTGCTTGTGTGACTTGTTGTTGGCCAGTGGGGTGAAACCGAAGTCATTTTTGTCTGGCCGGTTTGGTTTGCCTTGGAGGTGGAAAAACCCCAGCCTTGGGCTGTGACTGCTCTGTTTGAGCAATTGGTCCTGAATTGGCACTCTCAGTTGGGTCCCTCCAGAACCGCATTGTTACAGTGAACATGGGTCACTGAGCTCTCCTTTCACTCCTAAAGCTGGTCTCTCCAGGTCAGAGTTCAGATACGTGTGCAGGGAAGCTTGCGTCACCATTGTTAATGCTGCACCTGCTCTGTGGATTAATAGGGGACTTCTGTCTCCATGGCTGTTAACCAAGCAAGTTCAAATGCATGCAATTTTGTGTGCAAAACTGTGTGCAAAGGGAGGCAAAACAGAGGTAATATGCTATGATTTGGGCATATGACTCTGGGAAGCATGTGGTATCCACATAATGTAACAAATGATTGGTCTGTATAGCTCTTCCATTCAGAAACTCATTGAATGCCCTGGTGTCTACTTCACTGAAGCCCACACAAATTGCATTTCCTTCATTTTCATGCCCTTCTAGAAATTTGAGTGGTTTTCCCCATTTGACACAGACTGAAGGAATATAACACACATGTAGTTTTTGTTCTCTTTACTTATGATTTATGGTCTTTTAAACAATAATTGAACAAATATAAAGTGAGACAAAATAAAACTCCAGAGTCATTTGAAAAAGCCTGGTATCTTGGATCATGTTTTACTAGATAAAAAAGATCAGATATCTCCTATGTCCTGACAAACTGCTTCCTCACACAAAGCAAATAATCAGAAACAGGTTATTTCACTGACAGTAATTTTAAAATCAAATGTCTTGTCTAGTAATACAACCACATTGTCAGACTGTTTTTCTAACTGTTGCCGTAAATGTTATGACATTTAAAAGATACATCAGATTTTGTTGTTTGCTGAGTTGCTTAATGTATAAATATAGAAAAAATGCCAGCAGAAAAAATGTTAGTCATTTCTATTTGAACCTGGAAAATTCTCTCAGGTTTCATAGAAATATCCAAAGTAGTGTGAAACAGACTGAATTATTCCCCTTTTTTATGTAGCTTGTTTTGTTTCTGATGACCTCTTCCCTCCATCTTTACTTTGTCTTGTAAAATGTTTTCTAATTAGAATTACTTTTTTAAGGAAGCCAGTAAAACTCTATGACAGGAGAGACTGCCACAAAAATCTCAACCAACACCAGCTCATATTTTCATAACGCTCAAATGATCAGATTTAGGCCCTGATCCTGCAAATAGATGTGCCACTTTCTGTATTCCTGTGCAGAGCCTTCCTGAAGTCAATGAGACTCCAAACAGGAATATGGGTCCATACTGGCGATGCTCTTAAGGGGGCTTATCCCATAAGCATTTGGGAACAGCAAACTTGTTGCCATGTTTCTTTTGCAAACACCTAGCATAACGTTAGCTTTATGGCCCAAGTTTGTAATGTGCGAAGTGTCTCCTGAGAGGTGCTGCTCAGTGTCTTTAATATCTGTTGAAGTGAGTGGGAGTTGAGGATGCTCAGAGTATCAGGCCTCTCCTAAATCATGAACCACAAATACGATATGTGAGGGAGGTTCTGACAGAATAACACTGAAGTATGCAATAGAGCAGAAAAATCTACTTGGACAACAGATTCTACTATCTGTATTACAGTAGTATCTCTAGGCCAGAGACCCATGGTGCTGGGTACTGTAGTACAAACATGTGACAGATAGTCTTTGAGCCCAAGTGTTTACCATTTTAATTCTAACACAGGCAAGTGACTGCCATTATTGTTCCAGAGGCTTGTGGGTGGGAACCAGGATCTTAAACGTGTCAGTCATCAAAAAAGGTCAGGCCAGGTTTGATTTGAAACAGAAGCCAGAGGCAGAAAATTCTTGCTACAACATCTATTCAGTCTCTCTCTCACTGCCAGAGCTATGTTGGCCGACCTACCCTCTCCCCCTACCATTCCATCTCTTGCTTGGGAGTCTATCCACAGCCAATGTGGAGCGTGCTGTCTCTCACAGGAAGTCTTTTCTGAGTGTCTATATATTCCATTTCACAACTTCATCCTATTGCTCCGAGATATAACCCCGTGTTCTACACCAAGAACTTCCTCTTCATTCATGGTGTTTGTTAGGAGAGTGCTCTGTGGGTATGTCTACACTGTGATGAAAGGACCCCAGCTGGCCTGGGTCTGCTGAAATGGGGCTCAGGCTGTGGAGCTATAAAATTGAAGTGTACATGCTTGGATTCAGGCAGGGGCCTGGGCTATGAGACCCCACAAGGGGGGTAGATCTCAAAGCCCAGGCACCATCCAGAGTTTGAATGTCTACATGGCAATTTTTAGCCCTTAAGCAAAAGCCCCATGAGGCTGTGTCAGCTGACCTGGGCTCTGAGTCCTGAGTTATTTTTTTTTCTATTGCTGTGTAGACGTACCCTCAATTTCTAAATCGTTGTGTAAGTGCCAGTAGATGGCACTCAATAATATGTAGCATAGTTATTGGGTTTTCTAGGCCCAGTGAAATGCAAATTGCTTTCTCCTGGTGCATTTTACATCAGCTTCTAGACTGTTTATGCCTTCTAGTAAATGCAGATTGTTACTAAATGCTCCACCCCTCCCCCATGTTTAGTTGTCTCTTAGTGACGCTTCTGTAATTTTCCATGAAAGCTGGTCCTGCGTTCATACAAAATATTTTTATCTCAACTCCTTCTGGTTTTCACTGTCCTGGTTGGTGTCCAGAACTGGATGCAATGGGTATAGCACGGACTCTGTAAACTGCCCCATTTGGGCTAATTTAACACTAATCCCTCTCAGCTGTGCAGTTCATGTGCTAAACTTCTGGCAAATGAACCATCATAATAAATAATTCCCCTCACCCCAACATATATACAGTATTCCTCATACAGCACAAAAGATCCCAGCTTGCTTGATAAAGCACAAAAATACTCTGTTAAGCAATTGAAACCCCTTAATTCGTTTAGCATAGCTTGGGCATTCCACAGCATCATTTACACTTATTTTACTATTACTTTATGCAGCATCGTAAGTAGGAATGATTCCGATGAGAGAATGGCCAAGTGTTTTCTGTCATTGATTGACACAACCCACACCTACTGAGTCCGGTGCGTGAGCTATGAAATGGTGTGACACAAGCAATTAAAGGTTTTTTGTAGATTTTTTTTTTTTTAAATATACAGAACATAGAACAAAAGTAAAGACATGAAGTGGGTGAAATAGCTGTGGCTTAGCCTAAGACATGCTTGAATCATCCATAGAATTATATAACAAATCTGAGACACCACAGAGAAACAGTGCAAAGCCTTGAGAACAAGTAAGGTACTCAGCTTTTTGTATCTGGAAACTAGTTTCTGTAGAAATTGAGGTTTGCAACCAGCACAACAGATATTCTTACAGTCTTGAAAGTTAGTACATATCTACTTATTTAGCTCATCCTGTTATAGAGTGTCTTTCCCCCTGCTCCTGAAAAAACACAATTCCTTTCTGATGTTACCCTGGTAAAACAGTATTTGTCAGGGGATTAGCCTCAACCCTATAAACACCCTTCAGTGGGGTATAAAAAAGTCAATATCTTAAATGCTAAGTTTACAAAACATTAGGACTCCAGTGATCTGAAAAGCCAATCCCAGAGGTAATTTTAGAATGCATTTCCTTCCGGGGTTTTAAAGTTATTTTCTCATTGCACAGGAGGTAAACTTCAAGTTAAATCAGTGTTTATTGTGCAGTACAGGGTCCCAGTGGACAAATGAGTCTCAGATGAGTGGTTTCACATGTCTGTGTTTAAAGTATTCTTTTATTTATATCTTTTTACTGAGTCTTCTCCAAAGCAGTAAGTAGACAGTCTTAGTTCAAGTGATAGTAGTTCTGTCATCAAATATAGTGAATCCGCTGTATGGCTCCTAAAAGACACATTTTAGAGCTCTCATTCCTTCAAGTGTTGCTGCTTAGTCAGTCAGGAACAATGCATTCTGATTTAAAATAGACATTACAGTTTCAAAATAGAGAAAAAAATCCTTTATTAGAGCTGGTCACATGATGAGCCATTATTCTCAAGATGTAGGCGGTGAGCAAGCACATTTGATATGTCCTGAAGACAGAAAGATCCTGATGACTGAAAATAAACACTAATCAGATCATGGCTGAGAACTGGCATAAGATGCTCAAATAACAGTGAAAAGAGAAGAAAAAACTAAGTTGTAATTTGTGAGTCTTTCAAAACCTGCTTATTTCAGGAGAGATTGTATTGTTATGAACGCATATAATTCATCAGACTCCAGTGGGTCTTTTCATTGACTTCAGTGAACTATGGAAGAGGCCCATCATGAGTTATGGAAGAAGATGGGCCAAATTCTCTACTGGCCTAACTCTACTACGTACAATAGAGAGAGGCCACCAGTGAATTTGGCCTGATGACTTCAATTAGGAACAGTCTTCCATTCACAGGTTTTGTGGATTCTTTTGGAAACTGCATTTGGAAACACCAAGCCTAATTCATCGCTTACTCATGTGATGCTTCATGTTTTATGCTGATATTTCAGTGGAGTTGTAACTGATTTTCCCTGATGTGAGAACAGAATTTGATCCCTTGTCACTATGCAAGATGTTACAATTTACACTCATTTAGGCGTTAACACTAGACTTATGTCTACTATAACATATAGCATGGTATACAGTACAGTATGTTGCTGCTATACATTATTTTTTTGCATGGAACTATGTTTGTTTTTCTCAAACACAATAAGGGCTATATGAAGCCCTAACTATGAAGTTAAAGACAGTTGGACCCCGTTTCTTGATGCATTTGGATAAAGAATGCTGAGATAGTCCAATAATTCCAGAATACCATTCAACCTGACCTCTCTGCTTTTCTCTCCCTCTTCTCCTTTTTGCCTTTTTGTATGTCTTTTTTTTTTGTTTTTTTTGTTACACGCTAATATCTGTGTAATATTGTCTGATTTTTGTTTTATTTTGTCTGGTCTTGCAGCTTTAAACTTGTGTCATTGAATAATTTTATGTGATATATATATATACAAGCTGTAAGTTATTTATCTTTGTGCTTTTTTTAAAAATTAATTTTCAAAAAAATACTAAAATACATACAGAAAATAAAATCACAAAAAACACTTCACTGACAATTTTCAAAATTTCCTCCTCAAATATTAATTGATTTTTAAAAAAAAATAATAACAAACAAATCTCCTCTTCTATTCTATTTGCTAGAGAACATCTGGTCTGCAAATGTGTGCACTAAATTTCAGACAGATGGGATTTGAAACAAGTGTGTGACCATTGTAGTGAAGTCAATTACATTTTGTTTTAGAAATCAAGTTTTCTAGGGTTCAATTTTTTTTTTCTCTTCATGATGGAGGTAATACTGTCAAGTGTTTTGCTGTTTTATTGCTCCAAAATATAAACTGAAAAAGGTTAATGTGTACCTTAAATGACGTCTTTGGATGACAAACTCGTTTCTGAACTGGCCCAGTGCCCCCTCCATTGCTATATCCTCCCACCATGAAAAAGCTCCCAAGCATTGTATGCCCTCACTGAAAGCCAAGTTAATAAAAGATTTGTCAACTAAAACTGACATAATTACAGGAAGAGCTTTTGTTTTCACAGGGCAAATAGAAAAACAAAGCTGGCTCAGGTGCTTGGGGGCAATACTCAAGTGGACTGATCCCGCTGCAGGTCTGCTGACACTAATCTGCTGGCAGACTGGTTTGTTTCACTGCTTGCTGTTTCCATAGTGACAAATCTCAGGTGGGATGACCATCAGATAAAGGCCTCAGCTGAGTGCAATATGTTTTCTGCTCCTGCTGCAGCCAGCCGAAAATCTGCCTTCAGAAAAGGATAGCGAGCATCACCAGCTTCGCTTATCATTTCCTGTGGGCACCTTCACTTACACCATGTTAAAATTAATGGACCAAATTCTTTGCTGGTGCAAATGTTTTAAAAGCCATGAAAATCGATAGCGCTGTGCCCATTTATCCCCACAGAGTGTGGCCCAACATTGCTAGTGAGCAGCAAGCCCGTCATCTGGGCGGCCAAAAGACAAGGGGCCTGATTCAACAATATAGTGATTGCCCCAGATGGGGAGTTCTGCTCAGGCACTGATAGCACACAGTGGCTCACTATTATGATTTATTGTTCTCTGACCACACAAGCATGCTGGGCACAAAGCACATAGACAAAGACAGTCCTTGCCCCAAAGAGCTGGCAAGTTACTTAGGAGGAGGATGGGAAAGGGCTACAAAAATAAAATAAAATAAAATAAAAAACCCTGTATTTGATTCATTCCAAATTCCCATTTCTTCTTGTTTGACTCCGTTGCACTGACTGTGGTGTGTGTACTGTTAATTCTGGAATATTGTTTCTTGGAAGCTGTTTTCTGAATTCATATTCCTGCCTTTCCTCTTTTTTTCCTCCAGTTTTTATTACTATTAACGTTTGCCTTTTCTATAAGTTTTTCACTTTTTGAAAACCTATTATTACCCTTTTCTCTCTGAATTTCAAATATTTGACCCCCAATTTTTCCAAGTGAGCGAGACAAGTTGGGTGAGGTAATATCTTTTATTGGACCAATTTCTGTTGGTAGAAGAGCTCCGTGTAAGCTTGAAAGTTTTTTGTTTTTTTCACCAACAGAAGTTGGTCCAATAAAAGATACTATCTCACCTATCCTGTCTCTCTGATATCCTGGAACTAACACGGCTACACTACCACTGCAAACAACTATTTAACCCCTTTGTCTTTATTAACTCTTGACAGCAATGGAACTACTTAAACAGTCAAGTTACTCATGCATGTAAATATTTGCAGGACGGTGCTCTCAGATTCTGAGTCAGTATTCCAACCGTTGGTCTTCTTTGCATAGAGTCCGATTACCTTCCTTTTGTTTCCTGGGTGGGCTTCTCCCTGCTCATTCATCTGCCTTTCTTGACGAATACTCTGCTCTCATAAAGCCCCTACATTCTTGCTCTCTTGGCCTCTCACCCTCCCATGTTTAGCTGCCTTTGTAGAACAGCTACTTTTATCACATTTTTCATAGGGTGGGACTGTGCCCTCTAGATCTGCATACAAAGGGTACCATTGCTATATGTCTCTTCCACCCCACCCATTTGCATAGAAAGGACACCCAACTGCATCTGCAGCACTGTCTCCTCCTTTCCTTTGGGCTTCTGGAGGCTTCTCTGTGGATCTAACTTTCTGGCCCTGAGGAGCTTAAAAGGAAAAGATGATGCAGACAGGGGATGTTATCTTTCCTACAGAACCCCTCCATGGCAGGAATCTGCCTTTACATCTGTATGCAGCTGTGGCGGGGGAGTCATGATCTAGAGGCCAGTGTGGGGTCCACTGGGTGGGGACTAAAGCTGGCATGAGTCCTCTGCAGAGGTGACTCTAGCCTCTAGTGGGTCTTTGTGATCCAAAGAGTTTTTGGTGGGCCCTATCATCAAGTGTAGGTGTGAAAGGGAGACAAACAGGGCCCTCCCAACCCCCCATTTTATGAGGGAATCCTTGTAAGTGCTTCCTTCTCCAGAGCTCTCTCCCATGGGGTGTGGGCAGAGAGGGAAATCAGACTCTTTGGTAATAGAGATGGACAAGATGACCTATAGAGGTGGCCATTGCAGGGCTGCTGTCACTAGTATATTCTCAAATAGTTTTGTTCTGTATTATGGTATAAAAAGGACAAAAATTGAAGTGAAAGTTGGAGGCTGCTAGAAAATATCCTCCTGTCTGGCTTACCCATGTGATACCCTCTTCACTCTTCCTCCCTCCAAGACCTAATATTAAAATTAGTCTCAAGTTTACTGCCCGAATGCTTTCTCCCCGTATGCCTTGCTAGCCGGCAGAACTTGCACTGCCCATTTCTCCTTCCAGAATGACAGCCAGGCAATTATTACAGTGCAATTTAAAGACCATAAAATAGAAGAGGAGCAGATGGCAGGCCATGTATCTTTCACATGAGCAGTCTATGTCACTGTGGTATATATTGTCAGCACGCGCTGTGCTGTTCTCACAAAATCTTGAACAATGGATGTTACCATCAGTCTAAGAAGATGTCAGCCCAAGCAAGAACCTAGACACTTGGGCTTTGTGGCTGTAGCAAGGAATCTGGGCAAGGCACTTCAGTGACAATGAGATTTAAATACCTGCCGTTCAGATCATCACAATAATCTATTTGTCAGATTATTTTTTTTTCTAATTCATTGTGGGAGGCAAAATCCTTTGACCAGCTGAATGAAGAGGTGGCTTTGTGACTATTCTTTAAACTGTCATACCACTGGAAGAAGCCATTGTCCAACTCATGAAACCGCAACCTCCCCAAGATGGAGGACCCTCCCCACCCTGTAAAGACAAACATTTACCTTTGAAAAGGAAGCTGGAAAGTGAATATTTTGACAAAAAGGATGCAGAATTCTGAGAAAGGGCTAGAAAAGTGACTGTGACTCTCAGGGCTGGCTGCACCTCTGCTCCCTTCCTGGTGTCTGAGTGCACTCCATCAGGTGTCAGTCTTCATGCCTTTACCTTTCCTGGGGTGGGATTCTCCCCTCTTAGACCAAGCCCTGCTGGGCCACTGTACCCTGTGAATCAACTGTTCTTACCTAGCAGGTCTGACTGGGTTTGGCATCTGGTGTTCTTCCCTCCTTAGTCTGTGACCAAAGCACTTACTAGTAGGAACAAAGCATTTAAAGAGAGAGGATTTTAAAAGATAAAAAATCTGCATGGACATCCATCCTACCATCTGTCCTACCATGTACATCCATCCTACCACATCTATCCTACCATCCCCCAATGGTGATATGGCCAAGCCTAGCTTCTTCAGATACCTCAGTGGGTGTCTGTGTCAGACTGGTTTTCCCCCGACTAGCTAACCCCCTCTTGACGGAGTCTCTTTAAATGGCTACAGTTCTTCTGATCTGCTGGTTCCCAGGTCTTGGCCCTGCTTGTCAAAATCACCTCTGTAAGTTGGCTGGAGTCAGGAGATAGTTTTGAATAGCTTTCTAGTGTGGGCGTTGTCTCTCAACAACACTCAAATGGCTACTGGAGGGGACGTGTGCCTAATCTTGAGCCATTCTTCTTCCCTTCCTGCTGCTTTTTCATTACAAATACTCCCATTATATTAAACCAACATACTCATACAGTAAATATCCAATAACCAGGTCAGCATAACAGAGCAGCTGCATTTTCCACAGTGGTACTTATGGCAAAAACTAGTCAATATGGACAGAAGCCCATGTATTTGGTTCATATATTTGGGATTGGAGCATTCCATTACTAGTAACAATAGAAAATACTAACAAAAAAGCTTTTAGATGAGAGATATAATATGCTTACACTAATCTCGAACTATTAAGGGTTACAAGGAAACTCCTGTTGGAGCCAAGCTATCCCACATTATTATTTGGATTACAGCAACATCGGTGTGCCATTTATTGACCAGGACTCTGTTATGCTAGGCACTGCACAAAAAGACAGACCTTGCCCTGTAGAGCTTACGGTCTTTGACTGTAAACTGTCTGGGGCAGACACAACATCTGTCTACTTTGGGGTTTCTGGGCATGTCCAGCACCAGATACTGACTCAGAGGAAGACAGCAGGATACTGCATGAGATGGACTGTGGGACTGATCCAATATGGTAACTCTTATGTTCCAGGTAGGAAACTCTGGACTAAATTCATCACTGTTCTAACTGTAGCAAAAACTACCTGTAGTAATGTGATCACCAAGGGGTTAACTGGGTTACTCAGAATATTGTGGATTGGAGCCATACTCCACCCCTTCCTTACTTCCAGTTTAGTTAGTGTATGTTTTTTTTCCCCTCTCAACTTTATGTAGCTGAATAAAGCAGCATGTTCCTAGTCTGCAGTACTGTCTGTAGAGTGAGCTGCTTGTGCATGCATTGAGTGGACCCTTTACAGAACTACTGTTGTGAACTACCCAATGAACCTCCGGGCATCAGAAAGGGTGACTTAAGTCCTCCAGCTAATTATAACAGCCGTTACACAAAAATCCTCCTCCTGATGCAATGCTATGAGTGGATGAAGTGTTCCCTGTCGGTCAACAAAGATTACCTGCAGTACAGTGGGATACCTCTGTACATGGGGGATGACAGATCCTTAACTCCTTCGGTGTCCATAAAACTAAGCTGATTTGCAACATGAGGATCCGGAATATGGAGTCCAAAAAATGACTTGGAAAAATAGGGCTTCTTTTTTGGGGAGCGGTGTAGAAGGGGGGTGGAATGCCAATACATCCTGGATTTTATTGGTGCTAAGGGGCCTACCTCATTGCTCGATAAATTTGTTCATTTTTTCTGGAGGTCCTGATGAGCAAAAGGAAATGGATAGTAGGGCTAATGAGACAAGCTTACAAAGTGAGCACTATTTAATGGAGAAAAGATTACCCTTTTTGTCGTTGTTATGGAGTCCATTTCAGCTGCTAATGATACCGACTAATACCTTGGCTATAACAGTTTGTGTTTAGGGGGGGAAACAAATATTTTCAAGGCAAACTTTCTGCCAACAAACCCCATCCAAATGAACAAGTACGCTACAATAACAGTGGCCTGGCAAGTAAATAACACTGTCTCATGTGGAGATGGTTGGCCTTCATACTTCAGTTGTATTTCATTTACTGAAACCAATTTAATTATTTAACTATTGAAAACTCTCACCCTGAAGTGAACAAACAGAGGAGAAAAATTCCACAGAGACCAGAGAAATGAGAAGCGAATGTGCTGTAACACAGCTATAAATCTGCCACCAAATAATACAGGAATACTTAGGAGCTTAATCCTGTAAAGCCCCGTCATGCAAGAAGAGTCTTCCTCAGGCAAGCAGGTGCAATGCAGTCAAGTCAGAGCAGGTTGGTACATGAAAGTTGTTTCCATCTGTTTCCTGTGGGTGATCTATGTGAAGTGAGATGATGGTCTCAGTCCAGTTCCAAATGGACAGATGTCAATCTCATAAATACTGCAGCCACAACTTGCAGCATTGGTGGCGCTCTCAGTGAAGGGTGTGTCTTCACAGCACAGGTAGCTCAAGTCCTAACTCGAGCGTTATCCCTAACTCGACTTCTGTTCAAACACAAAAATCGGTACCCTGAGTTAGCTCAGGCTTAGGGCACTACTTATCTGGCCTGCGGGAGGTTGGTGGTTGATGCTCCTGAGCAGTTGATGCTCCACTCTGTGATGCCCTGTCCTTTTTAAATGTTCAGGGGGCTCTGTACTCTTCCCACTGCAAAGCCTTATTTTCCTGTTTAATTTCAGTTAATTCCAGAGCAATAAATCTAGCCAAGCAGGCAGGTGTTTGTCCATCTCCTCCACTGGCACCAGAAATATGACACATGCCAGCTAATAATGCAGGGTGGCTGCAACAGTTTCAAGAACTCATCTATGGCTAATCCGGTCGCTCTGCTCACCCAATGAGTGTAACTCCCATGTTGTTTCGATTGCGCTCATTCAAACTAGGCAAATTCCAGTGTGCTAACTGTGCTGCAGTGAAGACAAGCCCTGAGAAGCCAAAGATTAAAGGGACTTTAAAAGTGGGTTAGATTTGCAAAGCAATGTGTGGAGGGTTGTGCTGGGTCTGCTACTGCTTTACATAATCTTGGGATAAATGAGGATTTTGGTGTCTGCAGCTGCTCTGGGCAACTTTCACCAGTGCTGAAATTACTGCTGTTCTCTCTTAATTTCTTCTTTTCCTAAGGAAAATGCCTAAGCAAGGTTTCATGTCTTTCGTCCCAGCTAGCTGACCCCAGTGCCATTTCGTACTCAGCTGGGACCCTTGTAGTTTGCACTCTGCATCTTTAAGAAGTGAGTTAGCTAAAAGGAAACTTCCCAACAACCAAGCAGGAGTTGTGCTGAGTTTTTCTTCCCTCCCCCGCTTTGAGCCAGAAATCCATTTATCAGAGAGAGTTTTCAGTCCTGTTGAATCTGGCTTAGTATTTCTCAAGGGATGGAGGAGAGATTGCTAATAGTTCTATGAATCCACATTAGGTTCTCTCTTTAGAACATGAACCTCTCCACAGAACAGGCTCAAGCAAAGTCCTGTATCCAGGGTGACTTTTTGTTAACCAGGTTGGCAATGCTCTATTTAGCAAAATCTTTTATTTGCCTCGGATTGCACTGAGGCTCCCTGGTTTTCCCTTGCACAGAAGAGCCATGCACAGGCAGTGTGAGAGATGCTATGAAAGGAGATGTAAATACACATTGCCATTTCCCAACAACATAGTCACTAGAATGAGTGCAGGTATGAGGTTATAAGACAATATTCTGACCTGAATCAGGAGATCAGTCTCCCCCATATGCCCTATTCCCCCACTCCTCCCCCCACCACACACACACTTGTCCTTTCACCTATATGAAATACATGGTTTCATCTCTAGAGGAGAATATTTGTGTCTTCTGCATTATGAAGATAGGGATAGAATTGTGTTTTGGCACAATAACCTTAGTTATGTAAAATTTACCCACAATGTTTAAAAAAATGCTTGATGGAACTTGCCCATCTTTTGAAGTCAATGTTAGGAGCACCCAGAATGACTGCCCTTAATAACACCAATTCTAATCTTATTTGTAATCACTGATCACAGATTCTTTCAAAGCAGGCTTTTCTCCCTTCCCTCAATGCCCAGTGAAATGAGTCTGTAGATAGCAGGTACTGGACCCTGACACATATAATGTCATGTACTGATGCTGGTGACAGACTGTAATAAATTGCTTGTCTGAGTCAACAATCAGCTTCTCCAGTTCTGTTTGTCTTCTTGCTAATTTTGTTTCTCTGTTCAGTTGTCCTGAACTCTGTGCACACACATTGATCTGGTAAATAACTGGAGCAAGCAGCAGAGATATGGGGAAACTTTACATTCCAGAGGTCAGGTTAGCCTCCAAATGGTATTTGTCCTAACAGAGAACAAATTCAACACTAATCCAAATAGGTGTCAAATGAGTGTTTAGTTACCTGAGAAAATACTATGATAAGATTAAATGAACTCATTATTTTTCCATTGTATTTCTTTTTTCTTTAATTTCTCTTTGGCTTCTGCTACAAACCTAGAAATAGAGGCCTTAGATTCAAATGGTACTTCAGAGTCACCCCAAAGGAGATGTGAAGTTCCAAGATAGATTAGGGTTAGTAGTTCCAAATAGCAAATTAAAAAAAAAAAGCACTTTAAAAGGAGTGGAAATAAACCACTAGCCCTCCAAGATATGTAATTTGTCTATTTCAGGTATTTCTATTGTTTAGTTAGGAATAATATTAACCAGTAGAGATATTATGGAGCCATGGCAGATGAGGGGGATTCCATAGCTAGCTGCTGCCCTTCAGAATCCGTTTCAAAGGGATTCTCTATCTTGGAGGAGGTCGTGGTGGGACACCAGAAAGGTAAGTTTGGGTTCATTTCTGGTTTATGGCTTTTTTTAAAGTCAATATTCAAGGAATCTCCTAGTCTAAAGCTGTTCAGTCTCACTTGCCATAAGAGTAAGCCACACTCAATTTAGCGTTTTGATTATCATTCTAAAGAAAGTTCAAGAAAATATTTTACCCATTTTATGGATGCTTCTCTACTTCACCCTATAACACTGTAGGATTAGGGGCCAAATGTAGGCCTGGTTTTGGGGTGGTCCCATAGATGCACTGTTCCATGGGAGGCTCAGATGTCTCACGTTGGCACAATTCCTCCTTGAGCAGGCCAGTGAAGAAGGGTACTGCAAGGATGGTATCATCCTCTAGTATTGTACAGTTTGCTGCTCCTAGTGAGAATAGTCTGCTTTGTGGGCTGGTGTAGAAGCCAGGTGAGTGCGTGGTCCTGCTTTCTCCTTGCACCTCTCTGCCCTCTTTGGAGAGCATCTTGGGCTAATGGAAAGATTCCTATTAATATCATGGATCAGGCCCAAG
Source organism: Chelonoidis abingdonii (assembly GCF_003597395.2). Taxonomy (NCBI): domain Eukaryota; kingdom Metazoa; phylum Chordata; order Testudines; family Testudinidae; genus Chelonoidis; species Chelonoidis abingdonii. The sequence continues at coordinate 17,872,154 of NC_133777.1, forward strand.
GGAATAGCCTTTGCACTTTGCAAGCTCAGGGACTGTGACTGAGACAGACTCTCACTGCACGTTATGGAAGGTTGGGGTGGCTCTTTGGATGCTCTCCCCACCCATGCTTGTAACAATCTACCACAATGTGGTTCGGAGTTAGGTATATGAGCTAGCTGGTGCCAATTGGTTATGGTGCCATTTCTACTCACTCTAAGGGCAACCATTACATTATCTAAGAAAAGTGTCAGAGGAGCCAAACTTTGTACCCACTAACATAACTCTATATTCAGTACATTGGATACTTCCTCTTGTTTATGTACTTAAATTAATTATTTCTCATACAAATAACTTATAACAACAATTTCATCACATGCATGGAGGTAAATGTGGGTGTCAAACGAGTGACTTGCTTGTTAACGATGTACAGTTGGAAAGGGTGAACAGCTCCCTAATTCATTTGAATTTAGTATGTACCATAGAAATGTAATTTATAATTCTTCTGTAGTTAGATTAGTTGTAACAGAGTTGACTTACCATATGTCTTGCAGTCCTTTCACCAATATACCAGGGGACCATCTTAACGCTCTTTCTGCTACGTTTCATTGTACCAAGTTACTGGAAGATGTCTGATTGCTTCATCCTTAATTGTGGCTTTTCCTTGGATAGGCCAGTTTGTGTGACATACATAACACAATCTAAAAGTAGTGTTTAGTTGTAACTGTTTCTTATAAATATCAAATAGTTCAGCGGGGAAGCCTGGCCCATATAGGAGAAGGAGGGTAAGAGACACCCAAACTACAGTTCTCGTGAGGTATCTTGGCAGCTCAGACAGATGCAGTTTAAGGTTGAACCAAGCTAAAACAAAACCTTTAGACATTTCTGAATTGAAATCTTTCTGCTTTCCGTGCTATGAAAACTTCTGGCATTTCATACTGAAGTCTGTAGGAGTTTTTCTGTTGACTTTAACAAGAGTTGAATGAGGCCTTATCACGCCAAGATATCTGTTTTATATTTTATAAAGAATCTCAAGGCTGAAGCACTAAGGGCCAAGTTCTTTTCTGGAGTAAGGAGGTGTGACGATTCTGTATTTTAATTCTCCTGATTTCTCCAGGGTTGAATTTGACCGACTATTTAAAACAAAAGCACTAGCACAAAAAGACAGTGAAGGAATTTAAGAACTAACACAATACCCGCGGTGGTCCTCCATAAGTCAATAGAAGGAATAGTACTAAAAAGGTGGCTTCTCAGACTTTAATAAGATATCTGTGAAGATTATGTATTGGCTTATAGGCACAATATTTCATTCTCTCCAGTTCTTTATCATCTTTTCTAATATGTCAGTGCTCACATCTTGTGCTTGCAAGCTTATTTTTGGTCACTCCTCAGTCAAGTAACATTTTAAAAAAAAAGAAGTAGAAGATGAATTCTAAAATGCCACTGTTAGGATGGTACAATGGCTGAGTTGGTAAACAAACTCTTCATTTAAAGAAAATGTATAGAAGCTGCATATGACATTGGTGAATGCTAGAAATTGTCATTCAACACCATCCCAGCCATGCTAACACCAGGCAGATCACTGTGGAGACATAGACCAAATGGGAGTAGAGGATATCTTTTCTGAAAAGCGTGAAAAATTAAGTGATTTCTCTTTCCCTGATTTTGAATAGCAGCCCATAGCAGTACTGAACTGAGCGTGTACTGAGAGAACACACATGGAATAATCCCCACCGGCTAACAGAAAACAAATGTCTAGCTAATCACCCTTCAGAGAAACACACAGATTTTCTGTCAGTGCTCTTAAAAGACATTTCCAGCCACTGGATTGTTCATGAGGGTTGCATTATGCTCTGTGGCTCTTTTTCCAGCTGTTCCCCATAACTATAGGTTTCCTAGACATCTGATGCAAGAGACTCTGCTTGGAAGCCTCAGATGCTGGTGATTTATTTTTCTCCTTAATAATATTCAGGTCTTGTGTGACCAGATGTATGTGACATGGGGGTAGAGTTGCCTCAAAGGGTGCTTTTGCTGTAAAATGGATGGTACTTGCCCTGTTGGGCATGCTGCCCATTTAAACCCATTTTAGGTTGCCACCTGTGTCAGCTGGAGTGCTACCATCTGAATGGATACAGTGAATTCTTGACAGATAGCCAAGCAAAAATGTATATGCCTCACTTAGAAATGTTACTGACAGATTCAGAACGGGAAACATTCAGTGTTTGACCTCTATTCCTGTATCTGTAGGTTGAGGGAATAGATCATTACTACCTTAGCTCAAAGCATGATCAATAGATTAGGTGATGCCATGAGTTTTATGTTTAGTGAGACAAACATAATATATCATAGGCGCTAGAGAGATGTTTTTGCTCCAGAAAGGAGAGGTCTATGGAAGATTTGGTTTAGATAGTGGTTTGGTGGGGAAACCAAACTCCATCTGAACAGCAGAGTAGAGCCCGGAATGGGGAGCTTGTACCCAGATCCAAGCTTCTTCAAAGTGAAAGGCCATTCACATCTGAGGTTCTGGTTCTGGCCCATCTCTAGTAAATAGGTGAATGGAAGAGCTCCTTGAGTAGTGTAAAAATCAGTCTGTGAACAGTTTGCCCAAGTAGAACTCTGGATTTGGTTCAGCATTTTTATCCAGCCTTTACATATTCAAATTGCTGTACAAACTGGTTCTGACAAAACCATTGCAAATTACGAAAAAAACGTATCCCCATTTTACACATGGGAAACTGAGGCAGGGAAGTGAAGTGACTTGCCCAAGGCCTCCCTGCAAGTCAGTGGCAAAAACAGATTAGAATTCAAAATGTCCCAACTCCCAGTCCTGGGCCCATTCCTACTCTTAATTTATTGACTGTTTATGAACATTTGTCTGACTGAAATTTCATTGAATTCTGGGCCTGTAGCTGAGATCTGTTTAATCTAGAAACAAAGTTTGTTTCCTGACAAATGAGAATATATTTTGGGTAAAACAGAAAAATGTATCCAGTCATAGAGGTTTAACACTTGAGGTAGGTGACTGGTCACAAAATTCAAATACTAAAGCTGAGCAAAAAAAATTTTGGACAAAACTTTTTTTGCTGAATTAAATTTGAAATTACTTTTTCATTTAGAAATCTACTTCAATTTCATTTTTCAAAGAGGGTGAAAAGTCAAAAACAAAAATGAAGCGTTTCATTTTGGGTAGAACAAAACATTTCATGTGACCTGAAATAATTTTTTTGTTTTTTGTTTTGTTTTGTTTTGTTGCTTTGGCCAGTGAACCAAAAAATTAGTTATTAACAATGATCCCATAGTTTATGGAATCCTTTCTATGAACAGTTCCTGAACAATTGACTCTCTCCAGTACATTAATGAAAGTTACTCACTAAACAATTCTGAATAATGAACAAACATGTAGAATTTGATCTGTTTGCTGACAATATACGATAAAAAGGGCTAAATTCATTGAATAAGTAGTTTTTAATGAACAGTTTGACCAGAGAGTATGTGAAGTTGTTCTATAGGCCTTCACAAGTTTTATGCTGAATGGAGCTGAAAGTTTAATCAGAAATACAACTGCTTCCTGAATATTTTATGATGATCCTCTTTTGAGCTTTCATAATGACTAAAGTATTCCAACCCCACACCAAACCCACACCCCACCTCGCAAATTTCTGGCCTTTTATAAGAGATGTGAAATATAACTATACTAAGCAGAATGAATCTGGCAGCATTAACATTGGTTGGACGAACATAATTGTGGCCAAGAATTTAGTAAGGTTACAAAAAGAGAAGACATTTATGTGGATAACAAGACTATCCAGAGTTCTAACCATTAATGCTAACAAATTTTGGAAGGACTGTAAAACTTTATGTTTCAGATTTAAATCCATCTCTGTTAGGAATAAGGATGAGACTTTCACGGGGTGGGCAAATTATCTCACATCTATCTACTGCAGCAATGCTGGCATCTTCCTCTGAACCATCTAGTGGTGGCTACTGTCAGAAACAAGTAATGTACTAGATGGATCATAGTTCTGATCCAGTCTGTCACTTCCTGTGGATATTTAAATCTTGACTAGAGCTCTAAAGGGGACATGCTAAAAGTATGCAACATAATTAATGGGCTACAGAAGGTAGATTGGGCACTTCTGTGCACCTATTCTCATAACACAAGAACTAGGTGGACATTCAATGAAATTGAAATGTAACAAATTTAAAAATGATAAGAGGAGATACTTTTTTTTTCACAATTACCTTGGGTCACTGAATTCCACAAGCTATCACTGAAGCAAGAGTTTAATAGGGTTGAAGAACAGATTGGACGTTTATATGGCTAACGAAAAGCATCCATAGTTGTTATGGCAAGGATTACAACAACAACAAAAAACAACTATATAGACTTATCCGTAGTTATCACAGCAGTAGTCAGTGTCAGAGTTGGGGGTTAGAATTTGTGCGTTCTTGGTTGCTAGCTCCACCCTTAGACTATTGACTTCATTAGGTTTTGGAAGGGATATAAACCTTGTGATCCAGCTTCTAATTAGGAAGAAATTTAATTGCCTGCTGCATGGATTTTTTCCCTCACCTTTTTCTGAAGCATCTGGCATTGGCCACTGGATATTTGACTAGTGTGATACAGCATGGCCAGAGGGCAGCATAAGAGTGTTAGCAGGGGGCCTTATTCCCTGCCAAGGGAGGAAGGTTTGCTTTAGATTAACTAGAACAGCTGTGGCCAATTAGAGCACCTGACT
>NC_133777.1:17882951-18019918 GCF_003597395.2 Chelonoidis abingdonii
ACACTAGGGGAGTGATTAAGAACTGGTTCAGAGGCAAGCAATATCGCCCTGAACCTACCCCAGAGAAGAGAAAGCGCGAGACCCAGAGAACAATACTGGCAATTTGCCACACTAGATAGATCACTTGTTTGATCCCATATGGCAATTCCTTTGAATTCTTCCTATGCTTTTTCAGTACTATGCAAGATCATGCTGGGAAGTGACTGTGGCTTACTATACGTTTAGGGATTACTACGTTGGCATTAGAACAAAAATGGCTAATCATAATCTGCACATGTGAATTTCTTTTTGGTGCTACTGTTACAGCCATGAGTGCACATGACTGTTAAACATAATTAATGAGTATTTATTATGCTGATGGTAACTGCATGGGATTCATCACAGATTTATGGAAGAGCCCGGCTACAAGAAAAGAACAGCTGCTATTAACACTGAATGGAGACAACACCCCTTCCACCAGTTTTAAAAGTTCTCAGAGAGAAATAGCTGCTGTGAGGTAAATGGCGAACCTGAAGCAATGAGCTGGAGCAGTGGTTTTCATCCTGTGATCTGCGGACCCCTGGGCATCTGCAGGCCATGTCTAAGGGGTCCACGAAAGGCTGTCATTACCATAGAACAGTGGTTTTCAATGTGTGATCCACAGACTATGTCTAAGATTTCTAAGAGACAAGCTGTAATGGAAAAAAGAGGGAGCTTTTAGAAGACTTTCACCTGATTTTTAAACTTTCGTCACGCTTAAAAACAAGATATGAACAGACAAGGCAGCAATTTTCCTACACTTTAAATGAGATCTAAAAAAACCCTCAGTAATGGCATTGGTTACCATGGCATTTAAAGGTACAACTCGGCAGATACTTCCAATAATGAACAAAGCTCTTATTTGCCTATATGGCTGAGTTAATTTTCATCAGCTGGAATTACTTATTTAGTTGACTTTAATAACTATAGATGGGAGTATCACAAAGGGATCTGATCCTAATACAGACAGCTCCTGCTGACTCCAGAGGAAGCAAGATCAGACCAAAGTGCACAGGTCAGAGGAAGCAATCTGGGTAGCTATGAAGTCCATATAGAATCCTATTGAAGTCAGGGGCTCAACGGACGCATGGGTTTCCACTCACATAGATCTCGCTGCAGAATTGGGGCCTAACATTCTAATTCATACAGTTACAGGCCATCAAATAAAAGCAGAGCTTGTAAAACACAATGGCCTTTCATCAGTAATGTGCCAAAAAAAGGAAACAAAACTGGCTGCATTTTAAAAATTCATTTTCAGTCAATGTGGAAACACTGAGGGCCACAGTAGTGAAAATACTGTGCAAATATGTAGTCCTTTTATGTGTGTCCCAGAACATCCCTACGTCCTTGTGAGGAGGATGAATATTAGGATTCCTGTTACGCAGTACAAAGAGCTGAAGTGACTTGTCAAAAGTCATCAGAGGGTGAATCAACATCTGTAGTAGGATTAGAATCCAGGAGTTCTTGGTTTCTAGCTCCTTCCTCAGACTATTGACCCTGCCCCAGCTCCCTCTGGAGCCCAAAATCTTCATCAGTTTTGTTGAAACTGAAAGCTTCAGCCTGAGCTGTGGTATCTGCCATACAAAATGTTAGAAGCAGAGGTGGATGAACGGGTTCAGATAAAATAAAGTCCCTAAATGGCCCCTCACTCAAAAACAAAACAATAACCAAAACAAACAAAAGAACCCCACAAACAAATAACAATAAGAACAAACCAAACTAATAATTCTTTGTCCTAAACTCAAACGAAATCTTTTCTGAGGTGTTAAAAATTAGTTCGTTCCCCTCTTCTTCATGATGCTCTGGCTTCCACAGAACTGGAAACAGATGTGCCAAAATCTGGCAAGTCAGGCTATTCTAGCATAATAACTGACTTCTCAGGAAGTATGCAGTGTTCTTGCAGCCATGTTGGTCCTAGGATATTAGAGAGACGAGGTGAGAGAGCCTGAAGAAGAGGTCTGTGTAAGCTCAAAAGCTTGTCTCTCTCACCAGCAGAAGTTGGACCAATAAAACCTATTACTTCACACACTGTGTTTCTCAAGAAGTAGGCAGTACCACAGATCTCATGGGATTCCCAGCCTTCTACAGATTTGAGTGGATGGTTCATACATGAGATTTTTCAGCCTCATTTGTTAGTTTTCAGCTTGTGGCAGTTGTTTTCCAGTGCAAGTGGAACTAGAGAGGGAACAATCAGCATCTGTTTCTCTGGCTTGACTAAAGTTTTCTATTTACCCATAGAACAGGTACTGCAAAGGCAGTAGCAATACAAGCTCTGCCAATGTGCCTCAACTTTGTCTTGAACTGACCACCTCTAGGAGAGTGCGACTTTGATCGCCATACCCTTCGCTGTCATTGGCCACCATGCCAGGCCTTTCAGTCGTTTGAACATTGGCCTGCTAAACCCAGGGTTATGAGTTCAGTCCTTGAGGGGGCCATTTAGGGATCTGGGGCAAAATCAGTACTTGGTCCTGCTAGTGAAGGCAGGGGGCTGGACTCGATGACCTTTTGGGGTCTCTTCCAGTTCTATGAGATAGGACTATTTCCATATATTTATTTATTTTTTAGGGTTACCAGTTGTGCTGGGGAGGTTTTGTAATATGGACCAAGAACATTACCTCATGTCACACAGACCTCAAAGCTGCTGCCGCTGTGGATTGAGCATTATTTAAAGGCGCTTTTCAGATCACTCAGCTATAATAAACACCTAACTACTCTTTGTTACCTGGGACAAGCTATTTTTAATAGTAATGGGAACTTAAATCCCAAATCCATGTTAGGTGTCTGCTTGACTTTGCCCAAGAGCTGAGGACTCGGCAGGTCCCATGGACTGTAATGGTAGCTACTGGATGCTTGCTGCCTTTGGGAATCAGGCTGTTTGTTTCGGTGCTGAAGACACTGACCCCATGCTGAGTGCTCTGTGTGTGGAGCCCCCTGTCTGTACAGTACTCTCTGCATGATCAGGGCTTGAAAATGGACTAAGCAGCCTTACTGTAAGCACCTGTTTTAAAACATCATGGCCCACCTGCATTGCTTCTTGATCAATGACTCAGCAACTCAGGAGCGGCGACAGGGTTTTTGGTGCCCTAGGCGGAGGTCCTTCCGCGCTCCTGGTCGTTGGCGGCAATTCTGCGGTGGGGGAGTCCTTCCGCGGCTCCGGTCTTCGGGGCACTTTGGCGGCGGGTCCCGGAGCGAGTGAAGGACCTGCCGCAGAATTGCTGCCAAAGACCCGGAGTGCGGAAGGACCCCCCCGCCGCTGAATTGCCGTCAAGGGTGGCAAAATGCCACCCCCCCAAATCCTAGTGCCCTAGGCGACCGCCTAGGTCGCCTGAATGGAAGCGCCCCCCCTGCAGCAACTCTGTATCGAGCTTGCTTTTTTCTGTGTGTGACCCTGTGTTTTTTATAAGTGAAAGCACCCATGTCTTATATTGTCTTTTGATGATTCCCCCCTGCCCCACCAGCAGCCATGCCTCTTTGCCCCCATCTGCCTTATCTAAAATTTCTGAGAATGCTGAGAAAGAAAAATTAGAAACAGATGATGTGAGATGCTGCAGGTCTGTGTAAGTTAATCTATTTCTGTCTTCCCAGACAGATAATCAGTACAGTACATGCATTTATCATGGATTTTCTCCCCAAATATTAGTTGTCACATATCTACTATGGCACAGTACTTAGAGCCTTGAGATCCCTCTGAACACCTTCTATATAATTTTTTGTAATTGATTTTTTTTCATTCCTCCCTTTAGAAGTATGAGTCAGGAACCCTCACTTATTAAAAGCAGTCTCAGTTGCACGTACCTTTCATTTCCTTTGAATTACATTAATTGCCTGACAGCTCAAAGTGATCTGGGTTTTTCAGATTTCAGCACTGGACTGCAAGAAATATTTGCCAGCTACAGCAGATTTATAAAGATGCCACTGTGACGCCTTGAGACTAACAATCAGAAAACACAGCAGCAAAACAACACTATTTTTCAAGGTTAAGTGCTCGGAATGCTAAAAAGGAATTGCACATAATAAAGCCCAACAATGAGTTAGATCCAGCCTGTTTTCTCAGCTTGCCTCACTTAAAAGGAGTCACAATTTCACAGTGCCACACAACAGGTATAAGTTTAATAAAGCAGCTTTTAATAAGGGAGCTTTACTTTTAATTTAATTTCTTTGTGTAGCTCAAATCTCTGTTTGCTTCATTCTCCTCCTCCATTGGATGGTTATTTTCTTTAATATTATTTAGGGACTTAGGAGTCAAAATCCTATTGACAAGTGATGGATTTAGGCTCTGAAGTGCCTAAATCCCTTCTGAAGATGAGATTTAGACTCCTAAATCAATTAAGCAATGCTGAGTGCAGCGACACCTAAATATCTTAAAAATCTGGGCCTTGGTCTCTCTGTGATTTAGCTCCTCATCTGTGAAATGGGGATAATGACATCTCCCTACCTCAGAGGGGCTGTGAAGATAAATGCATTTCAGACTGTGAAGTGTTTAGTAGCATGGTTATAGGCACCTTGTATAATGTAAGCACCATAGACAGACAGATTGAAATGCAAGTGTGCTTAGGTAATATACAGGCAACTAAATAAATGTAGACAACTTCTCTTTGTTGTAACTCAAAAATTAGTGGGCCTGCTTCTCGTTTACACAAAGGCCACTTTACTCCATGGTAGCAGTGTAAGCAAATCCACTTCAGGATCCCTTCTTGCCAAAATAGTATGAAATGCCCTGCATGTAAATGAGAATTGGGGTCATTGTTATTGTTGCCCCAAAGCCTTGATCAGGACCGCATTGTGCTAGACGCTGGGCATGCATATAATAAAAAGCTATCCTCTGCCACAAAGTGATTTCAGTCTATACACAAAAAGGCAGCTTACCGTATAATGAATCGATTTTGCCAGTCTCAGATGTGGAATCCAAAATGAACTGTTTGATGTACAATGATAACAAAATCAAGGCCATTTAAGACTGGCCTGCTAAAGGATACAGACCTTCTTAAATGATATTTAATGAAAACGGGTGATGGAAAAGTATTGCTACTTGTCACCAAAATGACCCTGTAAGAATTTCTCTAGTTTCTTCCCATTCCAGATAACTGTGGCACTCTTACATCTTTATGGATTATTTTTATTAAAAAGGAAAATACATGCTCTCAGTAGATGGCACTTGTAGCAACATTATTGCATAGCAATTTATTTTAAATTGTAAAGAAACGGAGCAATCTGTTAGGTCAATGTGGTTTTTAAATAACCCAGGTACCCAGCATGCCAACTTTCTTTGCCTAACATCTGAGATTATCAAAAAAAGGTTGGCAACAGCAGGGGAAAAAAATAGAAAATGGCCCCAAATTCCTTCCATTTTATGCTTCACAATGAACACTCGGCAGACCACTGAGAAGTGCTGGGCTAGATCAACTAAATCATGATAGCTGGGAGTAACCAGGAGAGCCTCAGAAGAATGCTCAGGCCACTGCTCCTTACCAAGAGAGGAGGAAATTGGCAGTCTCTTTATCTACCGCTAGATGTACATACCCATAGCAATACGACTCCAGACTGGGTCTAAAGACAAGATGGAATTCCCATGCCTTATTAACATGAACGAGAGAATAAAGAACAATCCTTAGTAGATTAACCTCTCAGTAATAATTAATAAGACATTGCTGACAGAAATATTTCTCTTTCCAAGTCCTCCTGGTGGAAGTGCTGTAAATTTGGTCTATCCTCTATTCCGGGGTGGCCAACCTGAGCAGGAGCCAGAATTTACCAATGTACATTGCCAAAGAGCCACAGTAATATGTCAACAGTCCCCATCAGTGCCTCCCACCCACCGGCAGCTCAGCCAATCAGTGCCTCCCCCTCCCTGCCCGCACCTCCCCATCAGCTGTTTTGTGGTGTGCAGGAGGCTCTGGGAGGGAGGGGGAGGAGTGAGGGCAAGGCAGGCTCAGAGGAGGGGATGAGAAGGGGTGGAGTGGGGGCAGAGCCAGGGCCTGAGCAGTGATCACCCCCCGGCACATTGGAAAGTTGGCGCCTATAGCTCCAACCCCAGAGTCGGTGCTTATACAAGGAGCCACATATTAACTTCTGAAGAGCCACATGTGGCTCCGAAGCCACAGGTTGGCCACCCCTGCTCTATTCAGTGTCAGTTCTTCAGGAAGATAGCATTTCTCCAGAAGATGTTTGGGACAGACTGACTGAAGAGAGAGCTGAGAAGCGCACAGTATGATCACAATTGTCTTAGATGTGTCAGTTCAGGTGGCCTGTTTTTTTTGAAAGCCTTCCTGGAGTTGAGTTGACCCAGAAAATGGACTCCTGCCAGACCAGTCTGAATTTCTTTCTGGGTATTCACTAGCTGCAGTTTACCTTGGTCATGTTGACAGTGACCAATGGGGCCTCATTTCAGGGGGTTACCTTGCAGGTTAGATTGAGGCCTATGACTTGATCTAAATTATATCATGCCCTGATTTATACAGTGAAATAACGTTGAGGACAGCCTTGTGCGCATTCTATGGTAGACGGTTTTCCCAGTATAGATAATATTTTCATTCCCTATTCTTTGAAAACAAAGTGTTGGGGTGGACAGGTACCTTAGGCCTTGTCTAGGTGTCAAAATTTATAGGCATTACAAAATATACTAGATTAATTAAACTGGATTAAGGCCCTGCCTGGAATCTCTTATTTGGAATAAAAATAGCTTTAACTTGGTTTCTATTAATTCACTTACTTCCACAAGGACCTTAGTTTTTCTGAGTGTCCCTTTGTAGATAAAACCTTAGCGAAGCCTTCAAAACCTTCAACTCCTCGTTTGTAGATTTAGCAGTGAGTGGGTATCCTTGTATTGATATCACGTCCTTGTCAGTAGTTTAACATGCTGCCCTCCTCTAATATGGTCCAACTTGTACATTCACATTTGTTTTCTGCAGCACCCCATCTTGTTAAGTCTACTACTTGCACATGAATATAAAGAAGTGATGTTTGGTTTTGCAACTAAAAACTCTGAATTTCCCATTCATTTTACATTCTTGATCCTCTTTTACCAGTATGGAATTTTAATGGATGGGTTTCTCTAGTCCTCAGAGACCAGCATCCTAAATCTCAGTAATGTATGTGTTTCTATCATATTGTGGCTCCAGGTTTATCCTCCTCTAATGAATATGGAGAGAAGATTTTTGGTTTTCAATGGGCTAGTAAATTGCACCCATTATTATTTCTTATCTTGCTCCCTCTGCCTCTCACAGCTTGGAAGGGAGCCCTTTACCTCAGAAATGCTTCCTTGCCCATGGGCCTTTGAGGTTTCTCAAAGCCTAAGGCTGGCTGCCACATTTCTGCTTTCTCCTTTTCTTTTTTTTTTTTTACCTCTAAAGAATGTTGTTTTTGTAAATTTTCCAGCACTCAGCTCTATTGCTCCAGGGTTGTGTTTTTAATGTATCTACTAAACCCATTGCCATTGACTCTTTCCAAGAGAGGTGTCATAAACAGATAGTTAAGGTTAAAGTCTCTTTTACCTGTAAAGGGTTAAGAAGCTCAGTAAACCTGGCTGACATGTGACCAGAGGACCAATGAGGGGACAAGATACTTTCAAATCTTGGTGGAGGGAAGTCTTTTGTTTATGCTCTTTATTTTGGGGGTTGTTCGCTTTGGGGACTAAGAGGGACCAGACGTCAATCCAGCCTCTCCAAATCTTTCTGAATCAGTCTCTCATGTTTCAAACTTGTAAGTAATAGCCAGGCAAGACATGTTAGTCTTATTTTTGTTTTCTCAACTTGTAAATGTTCCTTTTTTGCTGAGAGGATTTTACCTCTGTTTGCTGTAACTTTGAACCTAAGGCTAGAGGAAGTTCCTCTGGGCTATATGAATCTGATTACCCTGTAAAGTATTTTCCATCCTGATTTTACAGAGATGATTTTTTACTTTCCTTTCTTTAATTAAAAGCTTTCTTTTTAAGAACCTGATTGATTTTTCCTTGTTTTAAGATCCAAGGGGATGGGATCTGGACTCACCAGGGATTGGTGGGGGGAAAGGAGGGGAGATGGTTAATTTCTCCTTGTTTTAAGATCCAAGGGGTTTGGATCTGTGTTCACCAGGGAATTGGTGAAGTCCCTCAAGGCAACCCAGGGAGGGGAAAGTTTTGGGGGGTGAGAAAGTGCTCCAGACACTGAAATTGTGGATGGTGGCAGTGTACCAGATCTAAGCTAGTAATTAAGCTTAGAAGTGTCCATGCAGGTCCCCACATTTGTACCCTAAAGTTCGGAGTGGGGAAGGAACCTTGAAAAGAGGATTCTGAGAACTTTAAATATTGATTTTTTCTTTAATGCTACCCGAATGGTCAAGATAGCCTTGTAGGTTTGGACTCAAAAAGAACCTGTGACTTTCTAAGCGTGTGTGGTTGTGAGTTTTTTGGAGATATGTGAGTACGTCATGACCTGCCTGTGGCAGCTGAGAATAGGAAGGGACATCTCTACCTCATGGTTGTTTGGGCGTGATGGTAATTTTTATTATAAATTATTTGTAACACTCACATCATCTGAATTTTTAAAGCAATATTTTCATATTTCATCACTAAATGATTCTCTGCTTGTCCAACGCAGCTTTCATTCAAGGGTCTCAAAGTGTTTGACTTGCATTAACAAAGGTAGCTTAACACCGGTACTCATGCAAATGGGTAAGTTAAAGTCACAGCATGGTTAAATGACTTGCCCATAGTCACACCTAAGCCAACTCTTCAAAGCCCGTCACAATAGGTGCGTTGGGTAATATGTACACTGACCATCATTATTTGAGTAAAATCCTGTGTCTGATTTGTATGTGCAGACGTGTGCGTAAATGCTGAGTTTTCCTCACCCCACTAGCATTTTTGCCTTGGTCACCACTTCCATTAGGCTTTGACGACTGGCTCAGTGAATATGCAGATGGCAGCAGTAGCAGTAGATCCAGGAGACCTGCCCTAATCGCTAGGCAACAGTGCATCTCTAAATTAAAGATGCACAGGAAGTGTAGGACGGGATCTCACTATGATTTCCAAGAGCATACCATGGTGTTGTGTGTTTAATGCAATATTTCTAGTGACACTTACCTGCTAAAAACGATCTCCTTTCAAGATCAGGTGCTTTTGTTCTTAACAGTTCTGCATGTCTAGAAGTACCTTTCTGGGAAGAAAATATCTGATAATAGAAGTCTGTGAAGTCTGTCAGACAAAGGCATGATAAAACTGAATGACTGGAAATTGAAGCTAAACAAATTAGGACTGGAAGTATGGCATCAATCTTTTAATAGTGAGGGTAATTAACCATTGGAATAATTTACCAAGGGAAGTGGTGGATTCTCCATCATGTGAAGGTTTTAAATTAGGATTGGATGTCTTCCTACAAGGTATGCTCTTGTGCAGTCAGATTATGGGCTTGAGGCAGGAATACTGGGTGAAATTGTTTGGTATGCAGGAGATTAGATAGATGATTTATAATGGTCTTTTCTGAGCTTAAAATCTATCGGTGAAACTCGGGCCCTCTGAATGTAAAATTTATTCAAAACATGTAATCTATTTAATTCAGAATATTGCTATGACAGGGCTCACCAGATGGTGCTGTTACATATAGGCTTATAAGTTCTTTTTCTGAGTGTTGTTGCAATTTTCTGTCTGTGAAGAAATGCTGCATCGTTCTTAATTTTATTATGCAGTGGTCCTTGGAGAGATCCCGAGGCAGATAGCAGAGTTTGGTTTCTGCCCAATTCTCTGTATTTGGAGGCAATTCTAGGAACACAATAACTTCCTAGGAATGGGATATTGGGGTGAGGTCTGAGATTTCTGGAAGAAGGGATTGCCTGGATGCTCTTTGTGATCAAGTCTGTTCCAGGACTGGTGTATATGTGCAAATAAAGTAATTACACTTAGCACATACTGAGAAACTGCATCACTGATTTCTCCTCCACTGGGAACTCAACCTATTTGTCCCAGCCTGCAGGGAGGAACCCAGGTTGCAAGAGGGAAGAGTTTGGAGAATGCACCAGATAGTCAGTCTGTGTACACATGTCTGGAATGCTAACTGCAGTTGCAACACCTCAGTAAATAGTTCTCTTAATAAAATCCAGTTTAATTTTAGAAACATATTATCTTGCACAATACACAAACCACTGAAAGGCCCCAGAATTCGGCTACTGCTTGACAGAGGAGGGGCACTGGTGTCAGAAAGGAAAACAATATATTACAGCTGTGACAGGTTCGGTCACAGAGACCCCCTTGGGACTGTCACCTAATGTGATGAATTTGCCTCTGAGACCATTTTCCCTGCCCGCTTGGGACTCCAGAACCCTGCCTTGTTGAGCCAGACACACTAGTCAGCTGCAAACACAGCCCCAGGTCTGGTCCATGCCCCCAAAGTGCAGACTTTAACCAAAAACTGCACAGCAGGTCACTTATCTCCAGCACCCAGTTCCCAGTGGGATCCAAACCCCAGATAAATCCATTTTACTCTGTATAAAGCTTATACAGGGTAAACTCATAAATTGTCCACCTCTATAGCACTAATAGAGAGATATGCACAGCTGTTTGCTCCCCCAGGTATTAATCACTTACTCTGGGTTAATTAATAAACAAAAATGAATTTATTAAGTATAAAAGTAGGATTTAAGTGGTTCCAAGTAATAACGAATAGAACAAAGTAAGTTACCAAGCAAAATAGAACAAAACATGCAAGTCTAAGCTTAATACATTAAGAAACTGAATACAGGTAAATCTCACCCTTAGAGATGTTCCAATAAGCCTCTTTCACAGCGTAGACGTCTTCCTAGTCTGGGCCCAATACTTTCCCCTGATACAGTTCTTGTTAGTTCCAGCTCAAGTGGTAACTAAGGGATTTCTCATGACTGGCAGCCTCCTTTGTTCTGTTATATCTTTGGCACAAGGCAGGAATCCCTTGTCTCTGTCTGTGTTCCCACCCCTCCTTCTAAACAGAAAAGCACCAGGTTAAAGATGGATTTCAGTTCAGGTGACATGATCACATGTCACTGTAAGATCTCCTTCTTCATTACCTAGTAGTTGGAAGATAGGTAACTAGGAAGACTTGCAGGTAAACAAACCCATTCACAGTTCATTGATTCTGAAGCACCCTTAATGGCTTCCACTTAACATGTTGACATCAGTATTACAAGTTTATATCTTATTCTCCTAACTCCAGACATAGAAATATTACATACAAACAAATAGGATGAACACACTCAGTCGATCATAAGCTTTGTAATGATACCTTACAAGAGACCTTTTGCATGAATCATAGTCCAGTTATATCATATTTTCACTTGTAATCATATTTCCGTAAAACACATGGAGTGCAACGCCACCATAACTTCCTGAATATTTTGAGATGGGATAAACCAAACCCACTAATCCAGCACCTCAAACCAAACCGAAAAATCAGGACTCCCATTCCCTTCTAAGCTCAGATCCAGATGCAAACTTCACAACTCACCTGGTGGCATATTTAACTATGCCACTAGTATGCCTTTGTTTTCTGTGTATTGCACCTTTAAATGTCTAAATACTCTGCTGCCTGCAGAGATAAGAAACCATTTTGAGAGGTTGTTACAGAGGAGATATACACTAGAACATTCCCTTACAGATTCTTTACTTTTGTTTTTTGTTTGGTTGTTTTCCTTCTAAAATAAAAAAGACTCAAAGTGTGTGTGTGTGTGTGTGTGTGTGTGTGTGTGTAAACTTAGCTGCCTCTCTCTATATATAGTGGGCAAAGATCCTCCAAAATTTGGATCGGAACACTGTGATGTGGAACACATTTTTGTTTTGAGGCATCTCCACTTTCCATGCTCATTGTTGTTATATAAGCAGTGGTGGGTGGCATTAAATCCAAAGAGTTATCAATTCTCAATAGAATCACCAGTAGAAATTGAAATGAATCCACTGTCTTCCACTCTGAGCTGTATTATGCTGACTTTAAATGAGGAAAGAAAAGAAACTCAATAAAATCAGAGAGATGCAGAATGGAAAGGATAGGACTTTACAGCTACTAAAGAATCAGATATAGGAACAGCTGT
This sequence comes from Chelonoidis abingdonii, assembly GCF_003597395.2. NCBI lineage: Eukaryota > Metazoa > Chordata > Testudines > Testudinidae > Chelonoidis > Chelonoidis abingdonii. The sequence goes on from NC_133777.1 coordinate 17,894,997, forward strand.
TGAAAACAGGAGGGACAAATGCAGAGAGGGTGCAGTGCAGTGTTCTCCTCAAAGAATTGGGACGTGAATTCCATAACTCCAGGTCACCAGACCTGAAGAAATATTCCTGCACCATCCTGTATCCAGTGTATTCCCAAGCTGAAATTTTTCCCCCACGGTGAGGCAGGTGGCGAGTGGAAGAATCGGAGGGAATTGATATTGGGGAAATATTCTCTTTGAAAAAAATCTAGGGAGACATGAAAGGTTTAATTGCCCCTAAGAGTAAAAAAGAAAGAAAGCTATAACTGTACCATTGCTCCTGTATGGGGAAATTGCAGTAATGCAATATTGTATTGACAATAGCAGTCTCCAGAGCAGCACTAAGATGTAAGGGCTAGTTCTGCTCTCCCTGTTAAGACAAAGGAAATCATTCTTCTAACTGCTGTTAACAAATTGACTGACTGAATTTGCAGCAAGCCTCTAGTAAACTCTAAAACAAATGAGATTACTGAATCAAATCTTAGAATGCAAAATATTTGTGTTAACTGTATCATTGAAAGCTGTTGCAATATTAATGAATATTTTAATACCAGGATTAAACAGATGATTCATTTCAGTATTGCAAACACGCCTAAGCCTTTAATCTAGTGGAGTATTACATTGTAGGTAAATTTTGCTAAATCTTTGCACAAAAGCATTTTATTTAAAAAGCACAACCAGAACCTCTTCCATTTCAAAGCTCTAGTCATTCTCCACTGTTTTCTGTGATCAGCTTCTTCCCCATTATTCCAGATCCCCCTCCTGTATATAAAAAGTGGATTATAGCAAGACATATAACCTAAGAACATACATAAAGAAAGCCATACTGGTTTGACCAATGGCCTAGCTAGCCCAGTATCCTGTCTTCCGATAGAAGCCAATGCCAGGTGCTTCAAAGGGAATGAACAGAACAGGCAATCCATCAAGTGATCCATCCAATATCATCCACTCCCAGCTTCTGGCAAACAGAGGCTAGGGACACTCAGAGAATGGGGTGGCATCCCTGACCATCCTGGCTAATAGCAATCGATGGATCTATCCTCCATGAATTTATCTAGTTCTTTTTTTAACCCTGTTATAGTTTTGGGCTTCATAACATCCCCTGGCAAAGAGTGCCACAGGTTGACTGTGTGTTGTGTGAAGAAATACTTCCTTTTGTTTGTTTTAAACCTGCTGCCTATTAATTTCATTGGGTGACCCCTAGTTCTTGTATTATGTGAAGGCGCAAATAATATTTCATTTTTCACTTTCTCCACACTAGTCAAGATTTTATAGACCTCTATCATGTCCATTCTTAGTCATCTCTTTCCAAGCTTAAAAGTCTTTTTAATGTCTTCTTTTACGGAAGCTGTTTCATACCCCTAATCGTTTTTATTGTCCTTCTCTGTACTTTTTCCAATTCTAATATATCTTTTTCGATATGGGTTGACCAGACCTACGTGCAGTACTCAGGTGTGGACGTACCATGGATTTATATAGTGACATTGTGATATTTTCATTTCATTATCTATCCCTTTCCTATGGTTCCTAACATTTTATTAGCTTTTTTGTCTGCTGCTGCACCTTGAGCAGATGTTTTCAGAAAATTATCCACAGTGAATCCAAGATCTCTTTGTTGAGCCGTAACAGCTCATTTAGACCTCCTCATTTTGTATGTATAGTTGGGATTATGTGTTCTAATGTGCATTACTTCACATTTATCAACACTGATTTTCATCTGCCATTTTGTTGCCAAATACGTACCCCCTGGTTTTAGATGGGTTTGTACTCCACATGGCTCAGCCATGCCTCTGCTGCCATTACCTGTGCTCCTGTAGCTACATTTCTATTTATACTCACACAAGCTCAATGAGAGCTAGCATGAGTATGTGTACACATGCAGGGAAATCACAACCTAGCTCAGTGTATCATGGAAGATCAGGGTTGGAAGGTGCCATCTAGTCCAACCCTCTGCTCAAAGCAGGCCCAATCGCCAGACAAATTTATGCCCCAGATCCCTAAATGACTCCCTCAAGATTTGATCTCACAACCCTGGGTTTAGCAGGCCAATGCTCAAACCACTAAGCTATCCTTCCTTTCTTAGCTGATAAATAAAGGCCCAATCTTGGTTTCACTGGCTTCAATGAGAATACTCGTGTAAGTTAAGACACAAAAAAAGAGTTTGAAGGAAAAGGCCTTAAAATCTGATAATTGATTGCACACTATCAATGGTTACAAGAGTGCTTCCTGAATATAGGTAAATTAGTCAATAGATAAGGGCCAGTAGATGATGCTCTAGAATATGTATCAGAGTTCTTGGGGTTTGTTGGACCAATAAAACCTGTTGTTTGTGCACTGAAAATGTCTTCCTTTTGTGCAGCTTTTTGCACTATCTTTTAAAATCAGCCACAGAATTTGGAATATTTCTTAGTTTGTATTCAAGAGAGGTCTGGGGATGTATGATAGGGAGATGTAAGGCTAGGGTGCTTGACAAGGTTAAGCACAACTACATGGAGAAACTTGAATCACATCTGCCCAAACTACATGTGGCTCAGTATTGTCAGTCCCTTTAATATTTAAAATAGGATATTTGCAAATGATGATCTAAACCTAAATTTTCCAAATTGTCTTTATTTTTCAAGCACAATTTTGCACCAGCTGCTATATGGAGCCACAACTTGGCACCTGTAAATGAATTGCAGATCCAAATGGTGGCAATTGGACATCTAACTATCTGTCTGAGAGTAAAAATCAGGTAAATTACATATACCATTTGTGCCTGCAGTTTATTGTGGATGCAAATGACAGGCTGCAAAATTAGAGACCAGGTTAAAGCCTGCCTGAAAAACAGGGCTTTATTGTCCAGATTTCCAGAGTTGCTGAGCACCCATTTGAGTTGTCATAGCAGCTAGAGGCGATCAACACTTCTGAAAATCATTCATATGTGTTTAAATGTCTTTTGCAAGAAGTAATCCAGCTGCACGTACCACAGTCCCCTGATCATGCACAGGGATAGTCTGTTTAAAGCATTTCATCTCCACATAAATCTTGTTTGAAAATCACTTATTTACACATTTCTGGCATTGTTAATTCTTGCTGCAGCTGGTTCTCTGACTCCTCTCCAGAGCCATCTTATTTTATATCCGCTGCAAAATAGTTTTACTGTTGCATTGTCAATATACAGATTCCAAACTGCATTGAAGAAAAAAGTGCCACTCACATCTGGAGAAGGGAGGAGGGGAAAGACTCATGGAAAGAAGAATGTAAACTTTTGCTGGTGGGAATCAGAGTGTGGTCTGAGCTGACTCAGACCTTTTGTATACATTGCATCCTCACCTTCACATCCCTGCCTCAGCGATGGGCCTTTCCCCACAGATTTCCTTTCGCTATCCCCACTTAGGGAGACTTGAAGCACATTCCCAAGGAGCGATCACTATCTCAGACCCCTGTGCACCCTTTTATTTAGTCACATTTTACCACAGACCAGAAGACGGAGGTTAGGGGCAGGGGAAGAACATGTGCCATGTGTGTATGAGTCAACTCTATTCACAGCAGAGCCCAGGACTGGGTCCTGAGATCAGTCTCCTGCTGTCAGGGATCTTTATGAGGGTCTTCGGTGCAGGCAGGGGAAGGGTCTTGGTGATGAGCTCAGGAAGGTCCTATCTCTCTGCAGGGGACCCAGTGGAGGAAGGCGCAGAGAGGTGACTTTGCAGGAAGCTGACAGATGGGTGGGCAAGGCCGAGAGCACTGGCCCAGCAAGGAGGGCAGGGGGCTGTGAGAAGCTTAACAAGGGAGGACAGGCAAGGAGGGGCAGGGCTGTGCGAGCTTTGAAGGTGGTGAATGATGAGAAGCTTGGATGTGATGTGCTGGTACTTGGGGAACCAGTGGAGGGATTGCTAGAGGGGAGTGACATGGTCAAATCAGCAGGTGGCTCCTAATGAAACTGAATGGCGATACAAGTGGAAAAGTCCTTTCTTCTCATGCATTGTGACTCTACGAGTACCCCTATTCCAGATGGCAAAGAGCCGCCTGATAGGTAACAGCAAAACTCAGCTGGCCTGAGCAGCTAAGTACACCACATACACAAACCTGTTGTCAAGATGTTTATTTAAAAAATATCTTGTAATAGATCATTTGAAATCTACTAACACCCCAGTAGTTAATATCACTATGAATGTGTGCCGCAATGCTGTCTGTGAAATTGTGGATACCCTGATATTATATTTTGGAATCTGTAAACAGACCAAGGAGGCAACGTAAGTTTTTTCCAGACAGAGGAGGATGATCAACACCTCTTGGACTCAATCACAAATCAAGCCAGGTGAGGCCTAGAACAGTGGGCTATTCATTTGCACTGGGGATTGAGGAAAGATAATTTGCATTGCAAAATCACAGGAGGATGCAAAAATTACCATGGTGTGGGCTCCCTGGTGGACAGAGAAAACTGAACCCCCCAGGAGAGCTTCCTGACATTGAAAACAAAAATAAACTTTGAGGCTATAAGGACCTGCTGAAAGATGTTGGATATCCACCACCTAGGGGACAAAAGGGGGAGAAGCATTCTTTGAGTTCATGAAAAGTGGATCTTCTTGTCCTGCAAGGGAAGAGTAGCTGGAAACTGACAATAGGAGAAAAACCTGCTTAGACATAGGGTGTATCTACACTGCAATTAAATACCCACAGCTGGCCTGTGCCAGCTGACTGAGGCTCACAGGGCTTGGGTTAAGTGGCTTTTAACAGCAGTGTAGGCTTTAGGGCTCAGACAGCCGTCCCAGCTCTGGGACCCTCCCACCTCACAGAGGTCTAGAGCCCAGGCTCCACCCCAAACACAAATGTCTGCAGCATAGTTAAACAGCTGTTTAATCTGAGCCCTGGGTGTTTGAATCAGCTGGCACAGGCCAGCTGCGGGTGTCTAACTGCAGTATAAACAGACCCAAAGATTGTAACTTGCTGAAATGACGTTTTAGTCACCCAAAAGCGTGTTTGGTTTGGTTTTACTTGTAACCATGCCCGTCTCTTCTGTTGTTACTTATCACTCAAATACCTCTTCTTTGTCAAACTCATTTTTGTTTTCTTACAAAACTCTCTCAGTGCTGTGTATTGAACGGAAGGGTAAAATGCTCATCCCAACTAACAGGCCAGGATGTGTGCTGTCGCTATGGAGGCAGCAACCATGATAACTTCTTTGAGGGTTCAGTGAGAGGGACTGGACTCTGCAGGAGAGATGGGTTGGGGGAGACTTGGGACTGGAAGGGCTGGTGGAAGCCAGGGTGCTGTCCTTGTGCTGCGAGCAGGCTGCTGTGGCGGGGCTCTGAGCCAGAGCAGCACAGTAGAGAAGCACCCGGACTTACTTGGCAGGCAGTGGCACCGCCCTCACTGGCCTGGGTGAATCCTAAAGCATCACATCCATTAGAAATATTATGACAGTTATCTGTAGTTGGGAAGACAGGAAATCCTTTCCCCAATACACATGGATAACTCATTTCCTCCGTGTGTCTAAAAGTTCAGGGACTTCCCAGCCAGGCAATGTTTTTTTTCCAACTTCTCTTTCTCTTTTTCTCTCTGGGTTGTGTTATCATTTGCTAAATACGTCTTGGCTTGCTATTTCACTTAAGTTGCATGGTAAATGCCTTTCTGTGTCATCCCCAGCTGGGAATTCCATGCATAAATCACTGCTGTACAAATACTCTTTGTGTGTGTGACACTTTTGGCAGAGAAAGTGAGTTGAGTTCCATGCAATGCAAAGGGGACTGTGGTAAGAAAGGAGCTGAAATGCAATGAGAGAGATGGCTAGAGAGAGCGGATGGAGCCTTGATGCACATTGCTTTATACCCTCCTAGACTCCTCTGAGCTTGAAGCCAAATTGCTACCTATTTAGACAGTTAGCATCAGTCACAAAACCTGCCTTTCCTCAATTTCCTAAAACTGTGCATTGAAGGGATGCAGTTTCAGTGCAGACAAGACCTAGTAGCCACCATGTATAAAGGAAATGAATCTTCTTTAAAAAAATTGTATTATGCAGCTCCATTCAGGCATTAAACTGTTTAATGACCATTTCAAAGCTAAACCGCTGCCACTGATTGGAGAGAACATAAGCATGACATAAGTATGTCGCACATCTTACTATGTCAGCAAAGCATCTATCAGGCTATGGGGTGGGGGGAACATGCAGGCCCTTTGCCACTGTACCATACCTCAGCTGAGGTTTTCAAAAGTGGTTAGTGGTTTAGCCTGCCTCCATTTTTGGGTGCCCAATTTGAAGATCGCGGTATTAAATGGGGTTTTATTTAGAGAGTGGCTTCTCTGCGCACTTTGAAAATCAGGCCCCTTTGCAGTGTTTCCGATTGGTAAGCCAAACACTGAGGCATCTAAAATCATTCATCGCTTTTGAAAATCTTGGCCATTTGGCTTTCCCTCTAGATGCATTAAATGGCCTGTTTGGTGTTTCCTTCACCCCCAGGGTTCAGTAAGAAAATGTTACTGGTTCAGTAGTACCGTGTATGAGACTGAAGCCTGGGGCTCCTTCATATCTGGATTTTATTGAAACTGGCATATGCTGCAGAGCTGAAAAACTGTGGGCTTGGGAGGAACGGTCCAAAAGGACAGTGATAGCAGAATGCTGATTGACTACAGTCAATGAAGAAGCAACCATCAGCAACCATCTGCAGCAGGAGGGGAAGGAGAACCCAGTATTGCTTTAGAATAATGTAATGTGTGACTTTATCTTGGACTGGCCTTTGGGTCCAGGCGGTGGTGGGGAGATCCCTCAGGATGCTTCAGCAATAAACCCACATTCCAGACTTGCTTAACTTGTTTACTTTTTTACTCCAGTGGAAGATGTGCCTAAGTCAGGATGGCAGGATTGAACTCCAGCTATACAGACTGAGTGCTTGCTACAAGTGCACCTATCCTTTGCTTGCAGCAAAACAGAGATCTGAATGGATATGGGAAGCCCATCGTCCATGCAGAATGAAAGCCCCACACCTTCTACGAGACTCTTGAAAGTTGCCCTGGTTTAGGGGAGGGATGGGAAATCAGATGCTATGGGTGTAATTAACAAAGGTGCTCCACGTTGGCCTAATTTTGGCTCCTACTAAAATCAAATTAATTCAGTGGGAGTAGAGTTAAGCCAATCCTGAGTACATTTGATAATTGCAGCCCGTTGTGTATTTCTACCCCCCATGTATGGCCACCAAAGACTGGCTCATAGAAACACAATCTTGAACTTCTGGCAAAGTGCAGGGTGAGTACTTGACTTTAAGAATATACTGAGGTTCAGCCACTAGTTTGTATGAAAGTCATGGATTTTGTCACAGATGCCCGTCAAAGGTTAATTAAACCTTTCTGGATTTAGTTTGGGGGTTTTGTTTACAGACAGGATTTGTTGTGGACAACTGAGCAACTGTTCCCTCACCACCCTGGCCCTGACCCAAAGACTAGACTGGAATAAAACCCTCAGTTTGTCACGCAATCCTTCATTCTGCAACAACAGCATGTACTTCTTTCTTTCTCAATTCCCCATGTGGCTGCTATCAACATAGCTTTCCTCCAGCCACAGGAAAGCTGAATCAAAGTCTCTTCTCCATTATATGTCTGCTCCAGTCTCCTCAGATCCCCCTCAGTATCACACTATTTCACTGGTAGTTTCACCTGTGGGATTGGACCTTTCTGAGCATCTGACTCTAAGCTTGGTTCTTTGTGGTCCTGTTTCCCAAAATCCATACAAAGTTTGCCTCATTTTGGGTTTCGCTGCAAACTCAAAACTCAGTCAGGGCACTGAAGGTTTGTGGAACTTAGAGGTTCACATAGATTCTAGGTGAAACCTAGTAAAATTCCATCTTTTTGGCTCTGGTTTGAGTTTTTAGGGTTGTTTTTGACCCCAAAATGCAGAGCATAACTCTGGGAGTGAGGAAACTCTTACAAACCAAAGCCAAAAGGAAGGATTGCGTGAATTTGCATGAGTTATTTGGGAACCAAGTTTTGAGTAGTTCCTCTCCCCACATACCACCTGTCTGGTTCTTGTACTTCATAAAAGTCAGTTGAAGTTAGCATCATTTTCTCAGCTAGTTGTTCCTTGGCTGCTGTAAAATAGACTATACCTGCAGGCAAAAATGGCTTAGACAGTAATGTCTTCTTCAGCATCCTTGTTCATTCTCAAGACTATGCTGAGCACTAATTACAATAGATCTTGTTTTGTTCTTCCAGACAAGCAATATCTATTCTTTCCGGAATGACAGTTTGAAAGCAAACAAAGAACCCCATGCCAGATATATGGAAAGCAAGGGGATGTCACTATCATGTTGGGTAACAGAAGACTTTCTTTCTATAGGATGACATTTCTTGAGGTTTCTCATCTGCAACATATTCCTGGGAGGTTTGTCAGTCTGCAGCAGGGCCTGTGCTTTCCTCCCACTTTGTGAGTGCATTTTGGAGGCCTGAATTCTTTTGATTGACAATGACAGATAGCCTTTTCAGAGCTCTTTCCCATTACAACCCTGTGATTGACTAGGCTGAGCCCTTGTATGGATAGAAAATTCTTCTCTGTAGAAAGAAACAATTATAAAGCATTTTAAGAACAACCAGTTGAGTGCTTTTCACAGCTGGCAGTTCTTGTTTATGACAAGTAACAACAAGAACAACAAAAAAAAAAAGGGAAGTTTATTTTGAAAGGGCACTTAGTGCCCATGAGAAGTCAGGCTCTGTAGTTAACAGGGTCATGTGCAGAAAACAATTGAATACACAGGCTCCCAAGTGGAATTAATTTGGAGCTTGCAGTAGGGTCTGATCGCAGGTAGGCATATATTTCTTTGGATCTGGCATAGTCAGCTGTTGCCCAAGTGAATAGCAGCTTGTGGTTTTATTTTAGAAGACACACGCTGGTAAAAAACTAAAACAAAAACCTTTCAGTACTCTAAGAGCACCTCAGGCCATTAGGACTCTGTAAGAAAATTGTTTCCTTGATGCCAGAGTCTGGTTCATCAGGGCAGACTGAAGCTACTCCTAAGTCACTTACAGACTTTGGAAACTTCCACCCTAGATCTATTTTTTATGCTCGTTACAGTAGTGCATTCTGGATCAGACTGTTCACCCCTGCTCTGGCACCTTTATATAGGGTAAAGAGCTTGAGTGCTATAAAGAGACCTTAAAAGCTCTGTATCTGGCCAGGGCAGGATTTGCTTAGCACAGGCATTGTGCAAGGCCATCTTGGGGGAGGGCGGGGATGCTGGGGATGAGGCTGGGGGTGAAGGGCATGTTGGGAGTGAAGCTTCAGCATATACATAGGCAGCTAGGGACAGGCTGTCATAGCCTAGACAGGTCTGCAGGGATATCATTGTTGCATAAGGCCTGCTCCAGTCTCTGCAGCAGCCTTAATACCAACTTAGCCCCACTACCCTTCCCTTGATCAGTGAGTTCTCTGCTGCACCTCTAAGAAGCAGAGGACAGAATCTTCTCTCTGACTTTATTCTGTGGTCATTGGCAAGACAGCACAATATCCAGTCAACCTCACAGAGCATGTAATAAATACTGCACAACATTATATATCCATCATTCCTATGCATATGTGTATGCTTTGTTATCATGCATCCTAGAATGGAGAAGGCAGTTGCATTGGCAAAGCTCAATATTAATCAAACATGTCACAGTGATTCCTCTCTCATTAGGAAAGATTGCGATGCATGTTTGGAGCTGATGGATACATTTCAGTCATCTTGCAATTCTGTCTTGGGACTCAAAGAACTAAACCGCCTGTGGCTTCGTACAGATCTATCCCCAGAAGCTCTTCTTTTCAGCTGCAGTTTTCCTTAAGCTTATTATTGGAAGAAATGTCAGAGCCTTTGAATTTGGATAGTTTGCATTGTCTTCCTTTTTTTGTAGCTTGTTTCTCAGTTGGGTAAGTTCCTCAATCCCAGTTCAGTCACTTGTGCTTTGTTTAAGCCTTTTCAAATGTTGCTCTATCAAACACTTCCAGATGAATCATCCAATAAATTATGGGCAGCCACAGGCAAAGAGGGAGATTACTCTGCAGGGGAGAGAAACAAATTTCTCAGTTTTGTTGTTTACTCTTCTGCTTGGGATGTTGCTCATATTTCAATGGCAGGGCAATTCTGACCTGTTTGTAGCTTATGTCTAATGTGTTTTTTCACTCTATTCCAGGGATAGTTGATGTCTATCCACAGGAAGGTCAGACATCTAATTTTAAAAGGCTAATATGCTGCTTATGCTCTTTTAATGGATAACATCCATAGCTTCCATGTAATGATCTTAGCAATAAAGGAACAATCCTACAAACCCCAGTTTCCACTGGAAGACAGAGTGAGTCAGCAGGCGCTGACAGTAACTGCAAGGGAAGGGTGAATCCATGTGGGCCTGCACCATATCCCCCAAGTCCCTCAAGCTCCAGGTGCTTCCAACACCACCTAACTGACTCTCCTTTCAACCCCCTCTGTCTGTTTCCCTGCACATACACTTTCATACCAAACCTGCAAGCGGAACGAGGTAGCAATGTTTATCATGAGTTGACTGGGGACCAGCGGGACAGACGGAAACTAGAAAAAGTGGCTGATGAGACGTACACACCCAACATGACCTCAGACATTTTGCTTTGTCTTTGCTTGTTTGTCTGTCTTGTCTGTTTGGACTGTAAACTCTTCAGGGCAAGTTTTACCACATTCTAGGCACTACTTCAGTCTAAATACATTAATATAAAAATAACAATTAATAATTCACTTGCACTTTACTCTCAGATAGGACTTCACATTTGAGAGTGGTCATAATAGGAGGAAGGAAAGAGAGAGAAAGAACTTGACACCGGAAAGAAAAGCAGCATAGTTCAGCTGGGTTTCTCAGATCTTTAAGCCCCTAAATTAGTTCAAAAAGTGACTTCAGACAGTGGAAGACACACACTAATAAAGTATCAGAGGGGTAGCCATGTTAGTCTGGGTCTGTAAAAGCAGCAAAGAGTCCTGTGGAACCTTATAGACTAACAGACGTATTGGAACATGAGCTTTCATGGGTGAATACATGCATCCAACAAAGTGAGTATTCGCCCACGAAAGCTCATGCTCCAAGGTGCCACAGGACCCTTTGCTGCTTACACTAATAAAGAGCTTCCATACACCTAAGAAGAGAATTGGGCTCTTTGGACTGTTTGAGAGAAGCTTACAGATAGTTAAGTATGTGTTAAAGTTTTTTGCTGGATCAGAGTCTCTAACCATCATTTTCTTCAGTTTCCTAGGAAGTTTGTTGAATCCCTTGCGGACCATTTCATTTCTGTGTTCCATTTAATAGTGAAATGGGGATGAAAAAGCCACTTTGAGCACCATCATTTCATGGATGGTCCAAGGAGACTATGGTTGGAGAAGAAATGGATAATAACTTTGTTCTTCTCTCAACATAGATGTATTTAAGGAAACGCAGAGGCACCTGATTTTAGAGGATCTGTTCCAAAGATACTGGGCCACAGCCTCAGCTGGGTGAAATTGGCATAATTCCATTGATGTCCACAGAGCTGCACTAATTCACACCAGCTGATGATTTAGCCCATAAAGGGAATGCTGGATAGGTGTCTTTCACACTGCCTATCTGAACAAAAGTGGGGCAAACTGATATCTTATCATCTGTTTTCCCCCCTCTAAGCTGCTGAGATGATAGCCAAGCTCCTTGGCAGTTTCCAGAATCCCTAAAACTTTTTGATTTAGCCTTGTACTTGAATTCTCTTAAATTAATATTTTCAGCCTCCTGCCACCTCCTCTAATTATTCTGTTACTAGTTAAATACAGTACATGATATGGGATATCTACAGTAGATTTTACAGTAGATTTTACCTGATATTTTAAATGCTGGCTGCTTCTTTGTTGGGGCTCTATTATAGATCATTTTATTCATGTTTTGGAGCCCTTATCAGCGGTGTATCCAAAATAATGAAAATCTAGGCATTTTATCTTAAACGTAGTTTAATATCTAGTAGGGCTGTCAATTAATCACAGTTAACTTATGCAATTAACTAAAAAAAATTAATTGTGATTAATCACCATTTTAATCACATTGTTAAACAATAGATGACCAATAGAAATTTTAAAAATATTTTGGATGTTTTTCTACATTTTCATATCTATTGTATTTTGTGTTATAATTGATATCAAAGTGTATATTATTTTTGATAAATATTTACACTTTAAAAATGATAAACAAAAGAAATAATATTTTTCAGTTCACCTCCTACAAGTACCATAATGCAGTCTCTTTGTCATGAAAGTGCAACTTACAAATGTAGTTTTTTTTGTTACATAACTGCACTCAAAAACAAAATGATGTAAAATTTCAGAGCCCACAAGTCCACTCAGTCCTACTTCTTGTTCAGCCAATTGTTAAGACAAACAAGGTTGTTTACTTTTACAGGAGATAATGCTGCCCGCTTCTTGTTTGCAATGTCACCAGAAAGTGAGAACAGGCATTTGCATGGCAGTTTTGTAACCAGCATTGCAAGATATTTACATGACAGATATGCTAAACATTTGTATGCCCTTCATGCTTCGGCCACCATTCCAGAGGACATGCTTCCATGCTGATGACGCTCATTAAAAATAAATTGAATTTGTGACTGATCTCCTTGGGGGAGAATGGTATGCCTTCTGCTATGTTTTACTTGCATTCTGCCATATATTTCATGTTATAGCAGTCTCAGATGATGACCCAGCACATGTTGTTCATTTTAAAAACATTTTCACTGCAGATTTGACAAAACACAAAGAAGACACCAATGTGAGATTTCTAAAGATAGCTACAGCACATGACCCAAGGTTTAAGAATCTGAACTGCCTTCTAAAATCTGAGAGGGATGAGGTGAGCAGCATGCTTTTAAAAATTCTTAAAAGAGCAACACTCCGATGCGTAAACTACAGAACCTGAGCCACCAAAAAAGAAAATCAACTTTCTGCTGGTGGCATCTGACTCAGATAATAAAAATGAACACGTGTCAGTCAGTCCACACTGCTTTGGATTGTTATCAAGTACAACCTGTCATCAGCATGGACGCATGTCCTCTGGAATGGTGGTTGAAGCATGAAGGGGACATACGAATCTTTAGTGCCTCTGGCACTAAATATCTTGCTATGCCAGCTACAACAGTGGCATGAGAACACCTGTTCTCACTTTTAGGTGACATTGTAAACAAGAAGCGGGCAGCTTTATCTCCTGCAAATGTAAATAAATTTGTTTGTCTGAGCGATTGGTTGAACAAGAAGTAGGACTAAGTGGACTCGCAGGCTCTAAAATTTTACATTGTTTTATTTTTGAATACAGTTTTGTTTATACATAATTCTATATTTGTAAGTTGAACTTTCATGATAGAGATTGAACTACAATACTTGTATTAAGTGAATTGAAAAATCCTATTTCTTTTGTTTTTTAAATAATAAAAATAATAATAATAATAATTGGAGCTATACCTATCTCCTAGAACTGGAAGGGACCTTGAAAGTTCATCGAGTCCAGACCCCTGCCTTCACTAGCAGGACTAAGTACTGATTTTTGCCCCAGATCTCTAAGTGGCCCCCTCAAGGGTTGAACTCACAACCCTGGGTTTAGCAGGCCAATGCTCAAACCACTAGGGGGAGGTGAAAGGCAGAGGAGTTAGTTTCTTTGCATTCAGCATGGACTTTGGGTACCCTGGAAGTGGGACCTAGAGGGCCCCATCAGCAGAAGGAGTGGACCACCAGCAGGATTGAATAGCATTTGGTGCAGGTGCTGAAGGAGAAGGCTCTGGAACAGCACACCCAGACATGAGGGTCCACCAGCTGGTGAGCTGCTCTTCTGCATGCTTGTAAATATTTTTTGTCTATAATAGAGAAACCCCTGAAATGCAAATACAAATAGTTTTTGTTGGCTTTGAGCATGAAAGTGTGTATGTGTGTAAACAGGAGACTTTTGTATTGAAAGTGGCTGTTAGTTGTTCTTGTGTGACTCACAAGTAGGTTTTTACTTTCAATGTGACGTCTGTATCTTTGTAACACTATCACATCACTGTCCATATTAAACAGAACTGACCATGGGCCCACCAGAAATTACAGGCCAAACTTCTCAAAAGTGGCCACTTGTTTTTGGTCTTTCTCTTTTTGAGAGGCCAAGTTAAAATACCTTGGGCCTGATTATTTTTTTTCCAGAGGTGTTGAGCTTGTAGCTTCTTTTGACTTCAGATCAATGTGTGGGTTCTCAGCACCTCTAGACATCAGTCCCACATTGGGTGTCCAAAAAATGAATCACTCCAAGTTATTGGCCATTTATAGACATATGGCTGGTGGATGTTTTGAAGCGTGGATTTGGGGCGTGTGTGTGACAGATATGGCAATATCCTGGACAAACCTTATTGAATGAAACATTTTAGGAGCACATTGTATTAAATGCAAATGTTTATCTGCTATTGTGGGATTGTATGTAGCTTGGCTAGGAGACATGACTAATGTAAACCTTGGGAAGTGTTATGAGCTCCGTAAAGCAATTCCTGCACCAGTAACAAGATTGAAAGAACATCCAGTTTGGGAGGCTAAACACCAAAAACAAGTGTGATACAGCATGGCCAGAGGGCAGCATAAGAGTGTTAGCAGGGGGCCTTATTCCCTGCCAAGGGAGGAAGGTTTGCTTTAGATTAACTAGAACAGCTGTGGCCAATTAGCGCTAGTCAAGTGGTTCACCACAACCCCAGGGCCCCTGGGTTGGGACCTGGAGTAGAGGGCGGGCCCAGGTCCCTCCCTCTCCACTCCCCTCCTCCAAGGACACTAGGGGAGTGATTAAGAACTGGTTCAGAGGCAAGCAATAGCGCCCTGAACCTACCCCAGAGAAGAGAAAGCGCGAGACCCAGCAGAACAGTACCGGCAATTTGCCACACGTGGTGTCAGGGGTGGGATCTGCGCGCTGGGACATAGTCCAGGGGGAGACATAACCCTCCCACCCTTAAGATGGACGACGTGGTCAAGGCCCTTATACATGCCACCGCGGCCCAGCAGGAGGCTACCAGGGTCCAGGCAACCGCCCAACAAGAGGCGACTAGATTGCAGCAAGAGACTAATCAGCTGCTGCTGAGTCAGGCTGCTCAGGACCGAGCCCTGCTGAGAGACCTAATAAGCCAGATGAAGACCCTTATGGAACAGAATCACCACGGGAAGGGACCCGGACCATACGGGCTAGCCATTACTTACAAAAAATGACCAGGGAGGATGATGTGGAAGCATACCTCCTGGCTTTTGAGAGAACAGCCCTGCGGGAGGCCTGGCCCCGAGAACAATGGTCTGGTATCCTTGCCCCATTCCTATGTGGGGAAGCCCAGAAGGTCTATTACGATATGTCTGCAGAAGCTGCAGCAAACTATTCCCAGCTAAAGGCAGAGATCCTGGCCAGGTTCGGAGTGACAACGGCACTACGAGCCCAGAGGTTCCATGAATGGCGATATATGGAGGACAAGACACCCCGAACGCAGTTGTTTGACTTGATCCACCTGACCCGGAAATGGCTGCGCCCTGAAGCCCATAGCTCTGAGGAGATGATGGAGGTACTAATATTGGACCGGTATATGCGGGGGTTACCACCAGGACTCAGGACTTGGGTGGGTCAGAATGACCCCTCTACCTATGATGAGTTGGTCTCCCTCGTGGAAAGACAACTGGCAGCCCGCGAACTGTTCCAGACTCCAAGCGGGGAGACACGGCAACCCAGGAAGACAACCCCAAACCCAAGGCCCCGGACTGTCGAGAACTCTAGAAAAAACTATAACCGGGAGGAACGACAGTGAGGAATGGCTCGAGGCCAGAAAGGGACCTGGGGGTTTGGGAAGAGTGGTGGGGGGCCGGCCAACTAGCCCCAGGCAGGGGGTGATAACCGGAATGAGGGGACGGTGTTATGAATGTGGGGAATTGGGGCATATAGCAGCCCAATGTCCCAACAAGGAGGTGCCTATGCAGTGTAATCTGGGGAATTATGGGGAGCAATGTGGCCTGATCAACCTGGTAGGGGTTACATTGACCTCACATGGATTTACCAGACCAGTAAAAATGAATGGTATAAAAACCATAGCATTAATAGATTCGGGGAGTGCTGTCACGTTGGTCTCGGGAAAGTTGGTGGGAACAGACCAACTAACTCGGGCCAAAAGCACAGGGGTAACATGCGTACATGGCACCGTGAATTTTTACCCTACAATTCCAGTACGGATTGAAATCCAGGGGAATACCACCAGAGTTTCTGCAGGAGTAGTCCCCAAGCTCCCTTATCCTGTTTTGATTGGGAGAGACTTCCCTGGGTTTGAGAACTTACTGACCCCGATAGAGGCAGGAGAGGGTAGCAACCCCCAGGTTGAGACAGAGGCAACTAAAGATAGCCTCGCCCCAATGTTTGCTGAATTTGCTCCAGAATGTTCTCATCCCCTGGAAAACCCCGCAGGGCTAGGCGAGAACGAAGGGCGGCTAAAAAGTTAGGGAGGGACCAGGATTCTGGCAGCTAATCAAAAGACTTCCCTTGTGGGTAGGCGAACCCGCCCAGGAGACAAGGAGAAGGTTCGGGTCACGGAGGACTCAGAGGAGGTTCCTGGCCCAAGTGGGAGCACCCCAGGGGGAAGAGTTGAAATAGGCCCCCTGGAATTAGGTCAGTTCAGCACTGCACGTGAGACCTTTGGGCAGGACCAGGCCGAAGATCCATTATATGCAAACGTGAGGGAGGAGGTAGTGGAAGTAAATGGAGTGCCTGTAGAAGGAAAAGTCAAAGGCCAAGGCCATATTACGTGCTCAAACGTGATCTGTTGTACAGAATAGAGCAAATACGAGGGGAAGAAGTAGAGCAACTCCTAGTCCCACGGAAACACATAAGGGCCGTACTAGAGTTAGCTCACAGTCATTTATTTGGGGGACATCTAGGGGTAGACAAGACGCTGGATAGAATACTAAGAAGGTTTTATTGGCCAGGAATACGAGCAGAAGTCCAGCGTTATTGTGCCTCCTGCCCTGAATGCCAGCTGCATAGCCCCCGACCTCACTTGCGGGCCCCACTAGTACCTTTACCTATTATTGATGTCCCGTTCGAGAGGATAGCTATGGACATAGTGGGCCCACTAGAAAAGTCGGCACGGGGCCACCGAAACGTACTAGTCATCCTTGACTATGCCACACGATATCCAGAGGCCATCCCTTTAAGAAACCCCACGTCTAAGGCAATAGCTAAAGAACTACTACAGGTTTTCGCCAGAGTGGGCATCCCTAAGGAGATCCTGACAGACCAGGGAACCCCGTTTACGTCAAAACTAATGAAAGACTTATGTGCCCTGCTCCGTATACAAGCCATTCGGACCTCCGTCTACCATCCACAAACAGACGGACTAGTCGAAAGATTCAATCGAACCCTTAAAAGTATGATCCGGAAGGTGGTAGCACAGGATGGAAAGGACTGGGACACTCTTTTGCCGTATCTAATGTTCGCTATACGGGAAGTTCCCCAGGCGTCCACGGGTTTTCTCCCTTTGAACTCTTATATGGACGCACCCACGCGGGATATTGGATATCGCCAAGGAGGATTGGGAGGAACAACCCAACCCAGGAAAGAATATTATTGAGCATGTGACACAGATGCGAGAGCGGATAACTCGAGTAACCCCGATAGTACGGGAGCATTTAGAAAAAGCACAAGAGGCACAGCGGACATACTACAACCGTCGGGCGAAAATGCGAAGATTTCAGCCGGGGGAACGGGTGATGGTGTTAGTGCCGACCACAGAAAGCAAACTCCTAGCCAGTTGGCACGGACCATATGAGATAGTGGAAGCCATTGGAGAAGTGAATTATAAGGTTAGACAACCAGACCGCCGGAAGCCAGAGCAAATATACCACATCAACTTACTGAAGCCCTGGCATGACAGAGAGACGTGTCTGGTCACTCGAGGAGCTCTACCTCAGGCAGACGGCCCGCAGGAGCAGGTAAAGATATCTCCTGACTTAACCCCAGAACAACGGATGGAAGTCATTGAAATGATCCACCGGAACCAGGACGTATTTTGTTACCCAACCAGGTCGAACGGCACTAGTCCAACATCATATTGTCACCAGCCCCGGAGTAAGGGTGACGATAAGACCATATCGAATACCGGAAGCTAAAAGGGAAGAAATTAGGATGGAAGTGCGAAAGATGCTGGAACTCGGGGTCATTGAAGAATCCCACAGCCAGTGGTCCAGTCCGATCGTACTAGTCCCCAAGCCTGATGGCACCCTGAGGTTTGTAACGACTTCCGGAAATTAAATGAGTATCCCACTTCGATGCCTACCCGATACCACGCATTGACGAGCTGGTTGATCAGTTAGGCAAGGCCAAATACCTAACCACCCTAGATCTGACCAAAGGATATTGGCAAATACCCCTGGCCAAGGATGCCAGGGAAAAGACTGCTTTTTCTACACCCGATGGCCTGTTCCAGTACACTGTCCTCCCTTTCGGACTCCATGGGGCCCCTGCCACATTCCAAAGACTGATGGATAAGTTATTACGACCCCATGCCAACTATGCCGCCGGCCTATCTAGACGACATAGTTATACATAGCCCTGATTGGGAGACACACCTGGACAAAGTGGAAGCAGTGCTGGACGCTTTGCGAAAGGCTGGTCTCACCGCTAATCCTCTGAAATGCGTGATAGGACTAGCTGAGGCCAAATACCTCGGGCATGTCGTAGGGAGAGGGGTGGTGAAGCCCCAATGGAACAAGGTGGAGGCAATACAAGATTGGCCTCGACCAATCCGCAAGAAGCAGGTCAGAGCATTTTTGGGTATAGTTGGATACTATCGGAGATTCATCCCTCATTTTGCCACAAGAGCGGGGCCATTGACGGATCTGATAAAAGCTCGGGGCCCCGAGATAGTGAAGTGGACAGATGCGGCGGAAGCAGCATTTGCAGATTTGCGGACAGCCCTATGCTGCCATCCGGTACTCATGGCCCCAGACTTCGAGAAGAATTCATCCTGCAGACGGACGCCTCGGAGGTGGGACTCGGTGCCGTCCTTTCCCAGATGGTAGGGGAGGAGGAGCACCCCATCTTGTACCTCAGCCGGAAGCTCCTCCCCAGGGAACAAAAATACGCTGTTGTTGAAAAGGAATGTCTGGCGATAAAATGGGCTATGGAGACTCTCCGCTACTATCTCCTGGGGGCGGCGGTTTACCCTTGTGACTGATCACGCCCCGCTCCAGTGGATGCATAGGAACAAGGAAAGAAACGCCAGAGTGACGCGGTGGTTCCTCTCTTTGCAACCTTTCCATTTTCGGGTCCAGCATAGGGCTGGAAGCCAACACGGCAACGCTGATGGCCTCTCACGCCAACACTGCCTCTCGTCCCGAGTAGCCCAACCCCTTGGTGTTGAGCAGGGGGGGGGGGATATATGTGATACAGCATGGCCAGAGGGCAGCATAAGAGTGTTAGCAGGGGGCCTTATTCCCTGCCAAGGGAGGAAGGTTGCTTTTAGACTAGAACTAGAACACCTGACTGGCCAATTAGAGCACCTGACTCCAGTTAGAGCACCTGACTCCAGTTAGAGCACCTGACTAGGACACTAGGGGAGTGATTAAGAACTGGTTCAGAGGCAAGCAATAGCGCCCTGAACCTACCCCAGAGAAGAGAAAGCGCGAGACCCAGCAGAACAGTACTGGCAATTTGCCACACAAGACATTTTGCAGTTTTACCATGTGTCCGCCAAAGCCTAGCCACAATGACCAGCCTCTGAATGTGCTTAGTTTTTCAGCGTCCTCTTCTAAGCATTTGTAACACATCGGCCAAGAGTGTTTTGCCCCCCTCTAGCGAACGGACATTGCAAAGAGATAAGTCTGCTACTGCTTTCAGGCTAATGGACATGGTTCTTTAAACAAAACAGCAGAAACTCTTAGGCTCACTGACAGGCCTATGTCACTAGAATATCTTTGGTTTTATGGTATTATGCCCCAATCTTAACATAGCGTTGGACTGAAGAATCCTCTTCATCTTGGAAATGTTGCTAGGTCTCCTGGAAATTTATCAGTCAATGCAAATAGCCATAGTTTTTGCTTTCTGATATGTGGTGCTCTGGGGAGACTGCCCCATAGGGCTCTGTGTGCACAACAGGGAACATGGATGAAAGGTCCTTATTTTCACCAAGGTTGGTAACAAAATTGCTTGTATGTAAATGGTTTTCTGCTATCTAATCATTAAGAGTGTATTTTTTTCCATGCTGTTTCGTGTAAGTAACAGACGGCTGTTCTTGATGTTACCCAGTAATGTAGCCCACATCTACTGGAACTATAGCCACTGTCAATGCTCCTGTTTTCACTGTCACAATAGCTTGCTGGAAAAAATGATAGTAAGTGATGTGCTTCAGTATTAGTGCAGACGTCAGTCGTAAAATGAATAATGTTTCTCTCTCTTGGCTTTCATTTGTTCTTCTCAAGAGAAGGCCGTATTACTTGAGTTACTTTGTGTTAAAAGACATTGGAAATAAGAATGTGTCAGGCCATCATTAAGGGGATGTAGCATTCCAGTTCCTTTAGAAAACAACAAAGAGATTTAAGTTAAACAGAAATTCAGTGCACTATGGGTACATGAACACACAGCACCCTTCTGACTCTACTGACAGCGTGCTATAAAGGCATATGTAGTACAGGGCCATCACCATGGCCACAGCTCCTGGAGATGTGTGGTTACATCCGAGTTATCATTTTAAGAAAAGAAAAGGATAAGTATTTAACCTCTTGGTTGGGGAGAGAAGCTGAAAAACATGAACTGCATGTAAGTGAAGCAGCAGTATTATATACCTGAGTCTGAAGAGAGCCTGAAACAACAGATCTGGGAAAAGCGAACTGCCTCATCTCAGTATGGGGGTTAACTCAAAACCCCATTGCTAGGGGGCCCCCCGAGAATGTTGGTAGATGAAGCTGTTAGGGGTAGGAGTGTCTTTTTGTTCGGTATTTGTACCATACCTAGTATAAGGGGCCCTGGTCCATGAGTGGGGCTCCCAGGCACTACCACAATACAAATAATTAATAATAATAATTAATAGTGTATGGAGAGGACCTGGCCCACCTACACAAATACATACACCACAGCGGCTCAGCCAAGTGCTGAGGGCCCCTCTGCTGCCACTCCTGATGGTCTCCTGGTGGGGAGGGGCTGCTGCTGCTGCTGGAGATGAGGTAGAGGCCGGCTGCTGCCACTACTGGCAGGAAGAAGCAGAAACCTTCCTACTGCACCCACCTCTCCAGTAGAGGTGGGGTCATGGTTCAAGGTTGGGATCATAGTGAGCCCTGTATCTTGGTATGTCTGGGCAATGGGATTGCCTTAATTTGGGCATGATGCTTGTACTCCTTCAAACCTTTGCAACTGAAAAGAGATCACATGGCCCATAAACACCCAGAGCTTGAGATTCCTTGAGGAATTAAAGATCTCTGGCCAAAATTCTGCTGGAAGTTATACAGGTGTAAATCTGGAGTGACTCCACTGAAATCAAGTGCATATTAAACTCCCTTCATCAAAAACTTGATTCAGAACCCACTGAAGTTAACAGTAGTCTTTCAAGGTGCATTGGATAAGGCTTTGGAAGGAGAGATGACAATCTTAGTAGACATCCCAGTGTTTCTCTACTGGATTTTTTTTTTTTTTTTTAATCATTCAAGAAGGGTAGGGATCGGTGTCACAGGCCAAATCTAAACACACAAGTTGCACTACTTTAAGGAAATTGGTGCAACATTTGCACCAGTTTAACTAAACATGTAACTTATGTGTGTGGACAAGGCCACTGGAGCTAGCCTCCTTTCTGACAGTACCTCCAGGGCTGCTTTGCATGTGAATGGGACAAACACTCAGAGGGAGGGTGCGGCATTTCAGTTCCTCTCCTTGGCTTACTCTTTCCTTCAATGGAAGACAAATCTAGAGCTGCTGTCTGTGCCAGGCTCCTGGTCATTGCTCAGGCCACGTGTCAGTCTGGCTTTTGTGGAAAGCTGCCTGCAAGTGATTGAAGAAGGGCTCCTGGCACTACCTTTCTTGCACACTGAGACCGGGCGAGGCTAGATGCAGTCTATCCTGTGCCGTTCTAGGAGAAAGGGGTGCACTGAGAAATGCTGATACACTTCGAGCACATTGCAAGATCAAACTCAGAATATATGGCTACCACTTTTACCTGCTTTGAGCATAGCTCTGTGCCTGGAATATAGATCCAGAACAATTCCATGGTTTACCATTTAAACATGAGCTATAGAGTACTTCAGCTGCCAATTTCCTGGGGAAAAGGCTGCAACAATCATCTATTACCTATGCTGCAACCTCCTCCTCCTCCCTGCTCCCACCCCCCCACTCTTAGGCCACATATATAAGATTGAGCAATTCTTTTCCAGTAATTGGACTTTGGTTTTGGCTATGTTAAGTTTTTCTTCTGTGATTTAATAGTCTATTAACTATTTTGCCTCCATTCACAAAGTGAAGATAAATCAGCTATTTGCAAGCAGGTCTCCAGCTAGGCCTGAAAAGGCATGAAAACCATAAAGCACTGGGGATTTTATTAATAGGAAGTGAGCCCTAGCTGAGGCATCTGAACCAAGGAGAAATGATAGCAGATTGCTGTAAAATGTTTCTCCTTTGGGCGGTGCAGCTAGGTTTGTGTTGTCTGATTTGCTCTAGCTGGTCAGGCTTCTAGGCTGTAAAAACTATTCTGCCACAGTGATTGTCTGAAGAAAGAGTTAATCCTGAATCCATGCCTAGTTTACCCTATTGGGGATGGGGACCCTTCCTACCATCTGATAAGCAGGTCACAGTCAGACTTCTGCAGCCTAGTGTGTTTCAGCAGCACTTTGCTATTGACTTGGGGCCCAGAGTGCTCCTTGAAGTCATTGGAGTTTTTTCCGTTGACTGGATCAGGCTTTTGTTGGAACCGTTGTTGGGTCGGTCTTTCACCATGCTGTATGGATTTGCTGCAGTGCCTATTAATGCTCTGGCAGGCAAAGCAACCCAGATATGACACTTGGCAATAGCACAGCTCCCATCATGCAAGCATGGACTTTGAGACCACAGGTAGAGTCACAGTACTGGCACTTGTGATGCTGGGGGTGGTCCCTGGCAACAGGGTAAAATTAGCTTCCCTGTGTCAGAAGACAGAAAGCCTGTGATGGAATGGCATTGCTATCTCTTCCTCTGTTTCAAATGTGCCAGGAACTACAGTGTTGCTCTGTTATCTTATTAAGTTCAATTCAGATAAATGATGGCCTCTTGGACACTTTCTCTGTATGTGTATTTTTTCCCCCTTCCCCTACTTTGTTTCCTGCCCTGAGCAATTAAATAATTAAGCTGGTCAGAAGTTCATCATGGTTTTATTTCTTTTGGATGTGAGACACTTGGTTCAAGTAGTAAAATAACAGCCATGCTGCAAGTGACCTAAAAATCTCTAGCACTTTCCAGACTTATCCCTGGCATGCTGGATGACCAGTCTGAATTCATTCCCTGGTGTGGTGCAGGGTAGCAGTGGAAACAGTCCAAGACAGGGTCCTTCTTAGTTTCTACTTATCCCTCTGCTCTGACCCCTAACTTTTTCTGCTTCCAGATGCCAAAAAGGAATTTATTTACTTTTGAGCAAATATTCTAAATATCCAGTGAAGTGATCTGAAGGTCCTGGAAAAAATTACAAATGGGGTTTGGATGTTGGAATCTGGTTCTTTGAAATGTGTGAAAGGGGAGATGCCATTTGCAGTATTTCTCTTTCAGTCAGTAGTGCTAAGTAAAGATGATTCTAAATTCCTGGATCTGAAATTCCCTAAGGCTCAAATGGATCTGTTGATTGGGTCAGATCCACCTTGCAGGGATCGACCCAGGCTTAGAATGCTGGATCCAAATTTCCCCTAAGTTCAGTTAGACTTGTATCTGGGAATCTAGTTCAATTCACCTTTTAGAGATGAGCCTCAGCCATAAAATTTGGATCTGGGCCCAGGACCAACCTTTTTCAAAGTTTGAATATGAGGGGAACAATATGGCAGCTGAGTTTGTCTCCAGCTCTGAGCACTGTTTGTTTCTCCTGTGTCTCTGTTCTTCCTGCAAGTGAGATATGAAATCAAACAGACAATATGCAAATATATTTGATTTTATGCAGTCTTGAAAATGCTAATTTACAGTGGTGAGATTCTGAAACTGACATCAAGGTTACACGCAGCCAGCCTGTGGCTATTGTTGAAAACTCTTGGATGAAGCAGAGGATTGGCTTGATGCAGCCATTCCTTTTTCTTTACAAAAAGGTTCAAAGAGAAAATGTCTTTGCATATTTTAAAGAGGTGAAGAGAAAGGAGGACTGAAGTGGTTGCAAAAGCACCAGTGGATGTCCGTTCGCTGTGGGATTCAAAGAACTGTACAGCCATTTTCAGCAGCCAAAAAAACTCTGTAAAATTAGCTTTATTGCAACGAGATTTTAGAGCAGCTAACTGAACATGGGGAGAAGAGATTAAAATTGAGAAGCAGCTCCCTCTTTTATCTGAGGAAATGACGGAAAGATGACAAAACGTTTGTTGGAATGATAGAGATCAAATGTTCTAATTCATGTCATATTTCATAGTGCTAATTTATACATATTTGTTTCCATAGCAAGCTGGCAAATTTCAAGGGAAGATCTGCCAGGGATCAGGAAAAAAGTCTGTAGATCCTTTGAAACTAATAGCATGTATTTGTAAAGTTATTTGGTGTTGATTGCTTAAACAGAATCATGTCTCTTAGAGACAGTAACAGGCTGCTAGGCCATGTAAGAGGCAGTATGGCCAGTGGGTAGGGCACTCGACTCGGACTTGGGAGTCCAGGGTTCTCTTCTAAGCTCTGCTGCTGGGTGACCTTGGCAAAGTCAACTCATTTCTCTGTGCCGCCATTTGTAAAGCAGAGATACTGGTACTTACCTCCTTTATAAAGCGCTCCGAGGCTTACAGATGAATAAATAGTTCTTATGTGGCATTTTTCTAGTTCAGTAAACTGTTCCTCCTCTTGCCAGGGCAGAATTGTTCTCTGCAGTTGGTTTTATAGCATTTTGGCCAGTTCTTTATTAAATGTCCCCAGATATGGTGCCTCTTCCATTTCCCCATTCCACATTCTGATCAATCTCACAGCAAGGAAATCTTTCATGTAATCATAGAATCTCAGGGTTAGAAGAGACCTCAGGAGGTCATCTAGTCCAACCCCCTGCTCAAAGCAGGACCAACACCAGCTAAATCACCCCAGCTAGGGCTTTGTCAAGCCAGGCCTTAAAACTTCTAAGGATGGAGATTCCACCACCTCCCGGGGTAACCCATTCCAGTGCTTCACCACCCTCCTAGTGAAATAGTTTTTCCTAATATCCAATCTAAACCTTCCCCACTGCAACTTGAGACCATTGCTCCTTGTTCTGTCATCTGCCACCACTGAGAACAACCTAGCTCCATCCTCTTTGGAACCCCGCTTCAGGTAGTTGAAGGCTGCTGTCAAATCCCCCCTCACTCTTCCCTTCTGCAGACTAAATAAGCCCAGTTCACTCAGCCTCTCCTCATAAGTCATGTGCCCCAGCTCCCTAATCATTTTGGTTGCCCTCTCCTGGACTCTCCTATATGTCCACATCCTTTCTGTAGTGGGGGCCCCAATACTGGACACAATACTCCAATTGTGGCCTCACCAGTGCCAAACAGAGGGGAATAATCACTTCCCTCAATCTGCTGGCAATGCTCCTACTAATGCAGCCCAATATGCTATTAGCCTTCTTGGCAACAAGGGCACACCACTGACTCATATCCAGCTTCTCATGCACTGTAATCCCCAGGTCCTTTTCTGCAGAACTGCTACCTAGTCAGTCAATCCCCAGCCTGTAGCAGTGCATGGGGGACTTCCTGATAGGCTGAACCTTTTTTTTCTTAATTTCATCCTGTTACTTAGCATTATGCCTTCCATGTACCACCCTAAAAACTCCTCTGTTTCCTTAGGGTCTAGTTCAGCCACTCTTACTTATATTAAGTGGTAATTTACTCTGCTGGAAGTGTCCTCAAAATGAGAGAAGCTGGATTTTGGTGTGTTTAATCCTTCAGTTGTTTGTAGATGTGCCCATTCAGTCAATGTTGAGTCTGGCTGTACATATTTAGCTCTTTTAATCTTTCCTCTTAAGTCAGCTCCTCCAGCTCTTTTATCATTTCTGTGGCTCACTTTTATCTTCTTTCCACTACAAACTGAATTTCTCAGTAAGGCTCTTGCCTTCTGGGGTTTTGATCTAAGTGTCGAGAATATGTCACAGCTGAAGCTGGCCAGGGAATGTGCCTGGCCTGCTTCTATAGGGAGATGATTAATTGCAAGAAGAAAAACACTTACTCTCCAAAGAAAGTTAGTGAGTGTCATGGTAAGAGGCAGGGAAAAAATTAGCTTTGGAGCTAGTAAAGGGGAAATTAACGTAAACGTGATATGGATCTCAAGAGAAACACTGCACGGATGCTAGATCATTTCAGCAAACTTATGCTATTTGATCTGGGGGATGTGTTGTATCCAATTTACATACTCCTTTCTCTCAGACCTTTTTGCAAATGCATCTCATCTAGTGAATCACAAAATGAGAAGTTCATGTGCAGCATACAACTTTCTCCCCCAGTGCATGTGCCTTGGGGGTGGCAAGGGGACCACAGGTTTACCTTTCTCCATTGCCCCCAGTATATTTAGGTCTGTTGCAGCCTCATCAGGCAGCCATTGCTGCCCCAGCTAGCCCCCATCCCTGAAATAATGTAGGAGTCTACATGTGCTGAGCTTCTACCTGTCTCAGGAGGAAAAAAGAAAAAGTCAATCAGGGGCTTCTGAATGCCAAGAAAACCCCAAACAATTATTTATTTGTGAAAGACTGAGCTTGATCATTCACTCTCTGCCAGATCTTTCCTTCTGTAAAGGGTGTGAACATGTTGCCTTGGAACATGAGGGGTAGAAGCACCTCTCCCTCGGATAGCGAGTGGATTTGGGAGGAAGAGTGGCGACTCCGCATCCCTGTTGTCCCCCCCTCCCTCCCATGGAAGCCTGGTTATTTTACAGATTGTTGGACAGAGACTATCCCAAAGGCACAAAGGAAATCTGTGACAGAGCCAGGAATATAATTTAGGCTTGGAAGGATTAGATTTTTATTAGTAAATGTTGGTAAACACAGATTTTTTTTACCATACATGCACAAACGGGTGGAAAAATATTTCCATCAATGATCAGAATTTACAGATAGACAGAGAGAGAAAAATGTTGCTTGAGAACATATTAATTTGATATAAGGATATTGTGCTGTTGACAGTTCGCATTTTAACAGTTATAAAACTTTAACTTTTCTGAATCTACTGTGTCTGAAATATTCGTAACTTCAACAGCTGTAAAAATTTAAATAGATTAAAATAGCTGTAAGGTGCTAAAAAGTCCATAATTTGTGAAAATTTAAACAGATAAAAACAGAAAAAATGCTTAAAAGTAAACATTGATATCTGTTATATATAAAAATTAATTTTGACAAGCCTAAATATAATCCAGGTTCCCCATTGTGTTTTAACCACAAGACAGTCTTCCTCCCATACTGGCATCAATATGTGCTGTACATGGTAATTAATAGCCTGCTTCTGGTCACAGAAGGATTTGGATTCACTCCCACTTAAACATACATTTGTTGCAAAACTGCATGAAATGAACACAAGTGATGTCTCTGTGATTTCTGTTATAAAGCTCTACTGCACCACATGTTTAGTTTCAATTGTAAGTATTTAGGTAAGATCATTATATACCCTTTCTTAACAATATGTCATTCAAGATATTTAATCATACTTGTCTTCAGTAATGTTGGACCTCGTCAACAAGTCTCAAAACAGAGCTAAACCCATTTTCCTGCACAAACTTTGCACCACGGCTTTTCAGCTCAGGGGTCAGAGGTTGTATAATTTTTGGTGAAGCCCAGAACGGGGGTCCAAGTCCTGCCCTCCCCCCCCCCACACCTGCCTAAGGTTCTGGAAGGGAATCTGAGTGAAGGAGGGGGTTAGAGGTGCAGGCTCTGGGAAAGAGTTTGAGTGCGGGAGGGGTGTAGGCCAGGGTCACCTGTGGGGGGCAAGTGGGGCAATTTTCCCCAGGCCCTGCAGAGGCCCTGCGAGCCCTGGCCTGGCGGCCGTCCAAGTCTTTGGCGGCGGGGGGCCCTTCAGTCGCTCTGGGTCTTTGGTGACATTTTGGCAGCAGGAGGCCCTTCAGTTGCTCCATGTCTTCGGCAGCACTGAAAGGCCCACTGCTGCTGAAATGCTGCTGAAGACATGGAGCAACTGAAGGCCCTCCCACCCCCCGCCGAAATGCCCTGCGAGCCCTGTCCAGGCGGTGGTCCGGGTCTTCAGCGACATTTTGATGGCGGAGGGCCCTTCAGTCGCTCTGTGCCTTTGACGGCATTTCGGCAGCGGGGGGGGCCTTCAGTGCTGCCGAAGACATGGAGCGACTGAAGGGCGCTCTGTTGCTG
This sequence comes from Chelonoidis abingdonii, assembly GCF_003597395.2. Lineage (NCBI taxonomy): Eukaryota > Metazoa > Chordata > Testudines > Testudinidae > Chelonoidis > Chelonoidis abingdonii. The sequence goes on from NC_133777.1 coordinate 17,923,468, forward strand.
AAATGTCACCGAAGACCCGGAGTGTCACTGGGTGAGTACAAGTGCCGCAGCTCCCCCGTGTTGCTCCAGGCTCCTGGTGTGAGGTCTAGGAGTGGGTGCAGGCTCTGGGCTTCGGCAGGGGGGTGTGGGCTCTGGGTGCTGGGTGCAGGCTCTGGGCTGGGGCAGGAGATTGGAGTGCAAGAGAGGGTGCGGGCTCTGGGAGGGAGTTTGAGTGAAGGAGCGGGTTTGGGGTGCAGGCTCTGGGAGAGAGTTTGGGTGTGGGGGGGTGAGCTCTGGGAGGGAGTTTGGGTGCTGGGTGTGGGTTCTGGGCTGGGACAGGAGTTTGGGCAGGGAGTGTGGGGCAGGGGGCTGGGCCAGGGATAAGGAGTTTGGGGTGCAGCAGGCAGGCTTCCCTGGGGCTAGAATGGGGGGGCAGAGAGGAGGACTCTCCCCAGCCCTCTCCCCACCGACAGCAGCGAGCTCTGGGGGAGAGGGACCCCCACTCCTGCCTGCCAGCACGATACTCACCCAAGCCCCTCAAGGCAGCTGCTCAGGAGGTCCAGTCAGGTAACCTTGACATTTTACTTCAATGTGAGTGAGTGTGTGTGTGTGTGAAGCAATAGAAAAACAAACAAACCCAACTGTCATTTTGTCACAAAAAAACTAACTACAGTATCAAGGTTAAATATGTTTTAAACCTGACTAGTCTGTCTAAAATGATTATCTCTAATAAACCCTGGTGATGGCAGAATGAGGCTCAGTAAGCCTTGTTCAAGCAAACACAACACAGTGCGCAGCATTCTAATCTGTGTTACCTGGTGTAAATTTGGATGTGACTTCACTGAAGTCACTTGTTTATTTCCCCTGACCGAGTCAGAAATATGGAGTCAATTTTTGTTTACTCTGGTGACATCAATGATTTTACTGGAATTAATGATGATTTATATTCGTATAACTGAGATCAAAATCAAGTCCATTGTACTGATAGCTTGACAGTTGTTAAGTCAATACATAAAAATGGTTAATGGCATAGTTACTAGAAATGTTTGATCGGTTACTCGACTTTACCCATGCCACAAAGAACACTAAGTGTGTTCCCGCAGAGAACACGTTGCACTTGAAATGTAAATCAAATTCAATATCATCTAACTTGTTAGTACAAAGTCTTTGGAGCTGTTTGATAAATAGGCAGCACATGGAACTTTGACATCTAGCCATTTGGGAATTAATAAAATGTGTCATTAACTCAGGCAGCATTTTGAACTGGAAGACATTTAAGGAAGGATATGCAAGAGTGAAGGAAGAGTTGTCCTGTGCATACTTCAAGAAAGATGCTGAAACCTTCAGTGACTTTAGGCTGTAAGTAATCTTGTCATTGGACCTCAAGGTCAATAGTCTGTAGTTACATAAGGCCTTTTCTCTGTTCCTAAAGCTAACAGAAGCTCGGTATCATTGTCACTACTGATCATTTCATTCACATGGCAGAAGCGTTGCTAATTACACATCAAGAGAAACACACTACAGTTAAACCTTGGCATAAACCTTGTTTGCACTTATAGTAAAGCATGTTATATTTTCATTGACCAAGTGAGAAATTTTGAATCTATTTTCTCTAGCGTGGGGAAAACAGGTTCTAAAATGGCTTCATCTGGTCTACACTGGGAAAAGTATCTTTAACCTGCAATAGCAGAACCCATTTCCAAAACCAGGTTTGGCTCAAGCAGCTTTTTTCATTCTGTGGGCAGGACGTCTCGCTTGGCCAATGAAACAGAGCTGCAAACAAATTTATCCATTAGGGTTTAACTACAATCTCTGTCCCCTAGTTTGTGATTAGAAAAGATTCTGCCAAATTAATAAAGGGTCTGATCCTTCTCCCATTGACGTCAATGGCAAAACTCTCAATGACTTCAGTGGGGCAAGGGCAGGCCCCCAAAGCCAGATTTACAAAGGTGCCTGGGTGTCTAAAGAGGCAGATAAGCACCTAGTAGGATTTTCAAAAGCATCTAAATGATCTAGGTGCCAAACTTCCATTGACCTTCAAATCTTCATAGCTAAATAGGCAAGTCCATTTAGATCCTCAGTTTTCTATGAAGATAAAAATAGTGTAGATAATGGGGTCAGAACTCCTAGATTATTTCCCCAACCTTGCCACTCTCACTGTGCAACTTTGGGTGACTGTACAATGGACTTCTGGCTGCTGTATAATATATAAACTGTAATACGAATAATTTGTTGACAAATGGTGTTTAAGACTGTAGGTGTTACTCATTGTTATCTCCATGATTGCTCCTTCGTGCAAAAGCCTGAGACAAGGGATGAGCTTACACTGTGTCCTTCAGGTTAACAAACTCAGGCTCTGGAGGAAACAAATTCCAAAGCTGAGGGCCTTCCTTTGGGAATGCCGTGACCCCAGCCCTATGGTATCCAAATCCGGATAGTGTTAGCAGAAGTACGTCACTTGACTTTAACCATCATGACATAAGGAGAGAGGCAGTCTTAGCCTGCAGCCTGACTACTGCTGGAGCAGTTTATAGCTCAATGTCACTACATTGAATTGCACCTAAAGAGAAGTCGGAAGCCAGTGCAGTCTTTGGAGTTCCTCTGTGCCTCATTTTCTTCATCTGTAAAAATCAGTTATCCTACTTCAACAGGGGCTTGTGAGGCTTGAAAAAATACAGCTTGATACAAAGCCAACTGAAATCAATGGTGAAAAAACCCCTACCAGTGACAACTAAGGTCTTTGGATCATGCCCTTAATCACTGTGTAGCACTTTGAGCTCCGCTGATTAAAGTTATAGAGACATGCAAATCACTGCTCTTGGTAGTTTCTGGATGAGGACTATGAAGTCAACCACAGTGAAGAAGGGATGAAATTGTAGAGATAACTGAACATACTCAAGTTTTCCAGATGATCATATCTATGGCTTAGAGTACACATCCAGTGGCTCTGTGGAATTTGGCTGCAAAATGTCATTTCTGGCCAAGGTGATCCCTGAAATATGGTTTTTCTTCTCTGCTTATCTAGTGGAGGGTTGTGGTATTCTATCATTTGCCATGCTTCTGCTGAACAAAATCTCACTGCTTTTCTTTTAGGGCCATTTAATTCCCAGAGGCCTTCAGTGACCAGATGTTAAGGCATTGGCTACACATCATAAACATGAAAGGAATTATTCTGGATGAATGAGCTTTATTATTTGATTGTCATTGTCTACTTGTGCTAATTCATTAGACTCTTTGGCCATGTGTAATTATTGTACACATCCCAGATGACACAGGTTGCAGACTATCAAATCATTTAAAGCATTCTTTAGTCAGCAAATTCCAATAGCCAAGAAAAATACCCGTTATAAAGATAGTTGTGTAAAGTATAAAGTGATGAGTAAATCTCTTTCTATATAGTCTCTTCCGGGACATAGAATTAGCACAGTATATCTAGAAATTAAATTTCTGCATTGTGCATCACCAAGTATGAAAATTAAGGTGCAATCTTTAGGTAGGGGTGTGTGCGTGTGTGTGTGTGTAAAAACCGAACCAAAAACCAACCCCAACAGATTAATAAAACAGTGGCTTGTGAATGGTAAATCATACTGTAAGAAGTGCTGTCTACCATGTCTAAACTGTATATTGCTGCACTTCAAAATAAAGTTTTGAATTCATAGTAGCATTTTTTATGACTAGCGCTGCTGGAAATATTTAGGGATCCAGAGACTCCAATGAAATCAGAGCCCCAGAGTGTAGGCACTGTATCTACTTAAATAGACAGAATAAAGGGTGGGGAAGGAAACAGACGCACAGAGAGATGAAGTGACTTGACCAAGGTCATAGAGCTTGTCGGCAGTAGAGTCCAAAGTAAATCCCAGGTCTCTTGACTCCGTATGCTCTAACCACTGGATCACGTTGCCTCTGTAAAGCCTCTCCAGCAGGACTACTTGTGTGAGTAAGATGAGCGAGATGTGGCCCTTGTAATGGATTAATTTGCTTACAGTCTTTAAGAAGTGCAACTCTCCAAATGATTGCCAGGAAGTTCTGCTGTCTCCTGTGGCTTGTTAGACAGGGATTTACAGCACGCTAGGGACAGAAAAGAATAAAGCTGCGCTGGAGTCCTTGATGATCTGTCTGGGGGAGCCAGATACCACAGTGATGGGCCTAGTATAAGAAGCTGAAAAGAATAGAGTCCAGGGCTCTAGAATGGCATTGCAGTCCAGTGCAGCATCATGCTTCCATGATTTCAAAAAATAAACCAAGCAAGCAAAAACAGAGTTTGATGGATTTTAAATGTTCCTTTCCAGTGAGCAAGCAACACAGCACTGTGTGTGAGCAATGGAGAATGAAAGTAAGTGATCTAATTGTCCAAACAGTATGAATTCAAATATATAAATAGCATAAATGGTTGAAAGTTTGAAGTGTTTAGTTTTTAATAGTCTATGGCATTAGTAACACAGATAAGGCATTTAATCAGGATACATATGTCTTTTATTTTAACAATGTCCTCTTTAAAGCTTTGAACTACCAAGGCACTTTGATGAAGTATTTTCTTACCAGTATTTTGAGAAATGGATTTGTAAGCAGAACTCCTCATTGAGGACAACAAGGAATCCTGCTTTAAAATCACTGGTACAATACGGCCCTTAGTGCTTAATCCTGTAAGGTGCAGGGTCAGTGGGAACTGAGAGTGACCTGTTGAAATCTTACGGAGCATGAAGGTTTGCAGTTTGTGTTCTTAGCAAAGCGAGGCTCGAGGGAGAAGTGATCCTGATAAGCGAATGAAAGTTCTGTGCAGCAGAAGGCAAAGAGTGATGATCCTGACATCTTCTAATGCAGTCCATACCAACCTGCCCAATGAAATCCCCTTTAAACCAATACCTGATCAAATAATGAACAAGTTGAAGGAATACAAATAAAAAAATAATAGTACAAACCAGGACTCCACTGCAACATTTCCATCAGATTGTTTTTAAATCAGAAAATTGAGCTTTTCTGAATAATTAGAGAATTCTACTACACTTTATTAATAGGTTTTCTCTTGCTTGAGATGAACAATATATATGCTTCAGTTACTTAGATATTACTGTTCCCTGTTTCATAGAATTATGTTATCTGGTGATGTTTATATTGCACAGTATCAGGTTCTAATTAATTAAACTAATGCATAACAATATAGATAAAAGGTACATACTATAATCAAGAACACTTTTCAGCATTCAGAGAAGATATTCTGAGGGGTTTCCCTCTAATTAAAGGGATAATACACTCTCATAGGCCTGCCTGGTCTATAGTCATAGATTACTTCCCCTCCTGCACCAACTCAGCTGTGGGAGCTGGAGCATTGTGGAGATGGAACCAGGCATCCATTCGCCACCTCTGCCTGCCCACATGCCCAGGATAGGGAGTAGCACCCCTCAGATACAAATAGCTGGCACTGAGTGGGCTTACTGACCTGCCATTTGTTAGGACAATGACAGACAAGATCTCGGGAAATCCTTTGCACATTTTTTCTGGAATGAAGTTTTCCGTCTTTCACATACCCACTCTCTGGCAGAGCCTCTACTGTAGTCAATGGGAATTTTGATGGGGAAAAGGATCAGGCCCTGGATAGGCATAGTCAGCTTTCCCTTTTTATGTTGATGTAAACCAGGAGTAGTCAGTTATTTTTGTGAAGGTCCAGATTTCTTGGTCAAGGTCCAAACTCCAAAGAAAATAATAATTAACCCCCCCCCCCAATAATGATGTTGGTAAATAAAAGGATTTGGGGGTCTGTTCAAAAGCATCTGGCAGTCTGGGTCTGGCCCGCGGTCCACCTATTGACTGCCCCTGATGTAAAGGATGATGCTCCATTTTGAACTGGGAAGGTTAAAAAGGACAAGAAGCCATTAAATATGATGGCTAGAATTTCATTTGTTTGCCTTCTATAAGGAGTCAAACAGGCCAATAGTTACGTGGCAAAAGGCTCAGCACGAAAGCTCCGGTTCAGGAAAGCATCCCTGTTCAGCAAAGCACTTACGCCCCATTGAAGCGGGGCATGTCCTTATGTGCATTGCTCAATAGGAATGGATTCAGGCATGTGCCAAAGTGCTTTCCTCAGGGTTTAAGGCTCTGATCCAGCAAAGCACCAAAGGATGTGTGTAACTCTAAGCATGCGAGCAGCCCTATTGAAGTCCATGCACATACTAATGCTTTAGTGCATCGGGACCTGAAGGCCAAAAATTACCTCTATTGTCATCAATAGGAATTCTGATGGGGAAAAAGGCTAAGGCCCAAAAGAAAGGGAGCCCAGGAAAGGTCCCAGCACTCAAACGTAAAAAGAAATGCTAATAGAAAAGGTAACCTGTCAAACATGTCTTTGATCTCTAAGCAATTACCCATCCTCTTTTATGCAGTCTGTATGATAGCTAGCCTTCATTCAGGCTAAATGGAAGAAGCAATTCAGTTATGTTATTCCATAAGGGAGCTTGAGACAATGGAAGCCACCACCCAATGCAACTATGCCATGAAGCCTGAGGGTTTCCTTGGAACTGATTGCAAACATAGGGACTGAGGCATTGGCTGGTTAGAGATGTTTATTGGAGCAGAAAGCAAAGAGCAGCAGAAAGGCAGAGAATCAGTTGTGAGTGTAGCCTAAGAGCAGAGACGGAGCTTCTTGGGACACAAGAATGACTAGAAGGACAAGCTTAGAAATTGTGAGCAAGGAAACTGCCTACTGTGATCAGGGAAAAAGGACTTCAGTTTATTTACAAAGAAGGTACCTGACTCATCAATTTCTCCTCCTAAAGAATGCCCCGATTATTGGCTAATCACTCAGGCTGAAGAAGCATCACTGCTGTTTTGCACTTTCTATAGAAAGAAAATCAATGCCATTGTTTAGATGAAAATAGAAATGTCAGAAACAGAAATTCCCAGGACAAGAATGAAAATGGCTGCTCCACTGGTTCAGGTGCTATCCTAGGAGCCAAGAGTTCAATTCCCTGCTTCACCACAAGCTTCCTGTGTGGCCATGGGAAAGTCATTTAGGCCTGGTCTACACTATGACATTAGGTCAAGTTTAGCAGCATTACCTCGATTTAATCCTGAACCCGTCCACACAACGAAGCCCTTTTTTTTACTTAAAGGGCTCTTTAAATCGATTTCTTTACTCTGCCTCTGACTAGGGAATTAGCACTGAAATTGACCTTGCCGGGTCGAATTTGGGATAGTTTGGATGCAATTCCATGGTATTGGCCTCTGGGAGCTATCCCAGAGTGCACCATTGTGGCCACTCTGGACAGCACTCTCAACTCAGATGCACTGGCCAAGTAGACAGGAAAAGCCCAGCGAACTTTTGAATTTCATTTCCTGTTTGGCCAGCATGGCAAGCTGATCAGCACAGGTGACTGTGCAGAGCTTGTGCAGAGCTCATCAGCATGATGTGCACATTGCAAGGGCACATTGCCTGGCCCATACTTTGTGAGAAGTCTATGACCATGTCTATGTCCTTATCACTCTCGTCACCGTGCTGCCGTTGCTTCCTCACCTGGTTTTGCGCGAAACAATTGTCTGCTGTTGCTCTGATGGAGGGAGGGGCAACTGACGACATGGCTTACAGGGAATTAAAATCAAGAAAAGGGGTGGCTTTTCATCAAGGAGAAACACAAACAACTTTCACACAGAATGGTCCCCTCAAGGATTAACCTCAAAACCCTGGGTTTAGCAGGCCATTGATTTCACAGAACAAATCGGGTCAATTTCTTGTTTTGATCCACTCCATCTGTGTTTTACATCTTAAGCTGGCAGCAGATGGTGCAGTATGACTGCTAGCCATCGTCATCTCTTGGGTACTCGGTAGAAGATGGGAATGACCTGGCTGAGTCATTCTCATGTCTGCCCAGGCACCCCGACCAATGTCACTGAGGTCAGCTAAAAGAGCACCCAGGAATATGACGATAATAGCTACCAATCGTAATGCACGATTGTCTGCCATTGCTTTCATGGAGGGAGGGAGAGAAGCAGGGAGGGAGGGAGAGGGAGGCCTGATGACATGTACCCAGAACCACCCCATCAGGTGTTTTTGCCCCATCAGGCATTGGGATCTCAACCCAGAATTCCAATGGGCAGCGGAGACTGCAGGAACTGTGGGATAGCTACCCACAGCTACCCACAGTGCAACGCTCTGGAAGTCGACGCTAGCCTCGGTACTGTGGACGTAGCCTGCCATCTTAATGCACTTAGAGCATTTTGTGTGGGGACACACACAATCGACTGTATAAAAACAATTTCTAAAAAACCGACTTCTATAAATTCAACCTAATTTCGTAGTGTAGACATACCATTAGTCACTCTGTGCATCTGTTCCCTATATGTACAAAGGATAAAATGGGAACTTTCTGTGCCACAGGAGTGCTGTGAGGATAAATGCATTAAAGAATTTGAGGTCTCAGATACTATCAGAGTGGCCATGTTGAAAAATTGGAGCAGGTGCTGAAACAAGCCGCCAGAATGATTTGAGGGCTGGAGAAAATGCCTTTCAGCAAAAGTCGTAGAGCGCAATCTGTTTAGTTTATCGAAAAGAAGAGTGAGAGGTGATTTGAAGATACGCTTTTGCCAAATACAGGTTATGCTTGAGTCCAGCAATTCAGGAGCAACTGGGGGAAATTTAATGGCCTGTGAAATACAGGAGGACAGACTAGAGGATCTAATGGTAAATAACTAAAGGATGTTGGGGTTTAACTTCTTTTTGGGGATAGTGAAACACACAGAGACAGTACTAACTCAGTCGAACATGCGTAACTTTACATGTGAGTAGTCCCACTGATTCTGAGATTCCTCACGTAGTGCATAAGTGTTCACAGGATGGAAGTCCCAGAGCTTGATGCAGCAGTTAAAATGCTCAGGGACTCAAAATTGGACCTAAAAGGTTTGCAAGGTCAGTAATCTTGAAAAGAAAGGAAAATTATCAACTATAGGTGCACTAGAACAGTACAACATCTGAGAGCAGGCAAGATTCATTTATTTTCATTGTCTACTTATCTGACACTGTAGATGTGCATGGTACTGTAACCTGGCAATCAGGCTTAAATGAGGAATTAGTGTTTTGTTAGCTGTACCATTTGGTCTACAATTATGGAATAATACATGTAATAACAATACTTTGCACTTCTTAGTCTGGGAATCCAAAGGATTTAAACTCTCACAGTAGTTCTGTGAGATTAGTAAATAGTGCTATACCCATGCTCCTGAAGGGTCAACTGAGGCACAGAAAGTTGTGTGACTTGTACAAGATCACGTAAGACAGTGGTGGAGCTGGGACTAGAACCAAGGAGTTCTGACTCCTGCTCAGCTGATCTCTTTATAGTATAAATCTATATAAAAAATACAATGCTCACCATGCTATGGGAACTGGTTGCTGGAAAAAGGAAGTTTGTGACATTGAGGTTCTGGCTTATGCAGTGGGTGGAGCTGCACAGCACCAGGTGACTGAAAATGCAATACAGTCTTTTTAAAAAAAAAATCATGATTTTTGGACCAATCTCCTGATTTTGGGAGGTCGGATTTATGATTGTTGGTCTCTTGAAGTTGGCAATACTGTGTGTTCGTGAGAGTGAGAGGAAGAGAGTACACCAAACTGCTCCTTCTTGTGCCCCTGCCCTGCAGGAGCAGGGCCCAGCTAGGGAGCACAAAGGTTCTGCAGTGCGAGGCTCTGCAGAGAGCGCAGGAAGGGAGTGAAACTGGCTGAGTGCAGGGCAGAGCAGACTTTATTTTCTCCAAGCTTGGTGCAGTGACCCTCCCGCCCCTAATTTTGAGAACTCCAGGAGACACACTTCAGACACACTGCCTCCTGTAGTTTCCACTGGGGTGATACATTTTCCCCCACCTGTAACTAGATACAACCAGTCCCTATGTCTGTGACTGGACCTTGTGATTTGTTGCTTTGTTGATCTACATACAGAATTCCATGGCTAAATCTGAAGTCCCATACATTAGGATGATATGTAGGGTAATGCCATTCAAGTGGTGGAGCAGTTTTTTACTTAGCTTGTTGTGATGGGGCAGGGCCGGATGGCTCCAGTGAAGTACTGAGAGGCAGGTGTGTTGGCCCCAGGCTGAACAAATCCCTAGGACCATGGTAACAAAATGGCAGTTGCTCCAGGTTAATCAAGGCACCTGGAGCCAATTAAGACCTTTCTAGAAGGCAGTGGAGATAGCTACTTTAATTAGAACACCTGCAGCCAATCAGGGCAGGCTAATCAGGGCACCTGGGTTTAAAAAGGAGCTCACCCCAGTCAGGCAGGGAGGAGCCAGAGGAGAAGGAGTGCGAGTGAGGAGCTGGGAGCAAGAAGGCAAGGAGCTGAGAGTGAGAGAGTGTACTGCTGGAGGATTTAGGAGACAAGCATTATCAGACATCAGGAGGAAGATCCTGTGGTGAGGATAAAGAAGGTGTTTGGAGGAGGCCATGGGGAAGTAGCCCAGGGAGTTGTAGCTGTCATGCAGCTGTTACAGGAGGTACTATAGACAGCTGCAATCCACAGGGCCCTGGGCTGGAACCCGGAGTAGAGGGCGGGCCTGGGTTCCCCCCAAACCTCCCAACTCCTGATCAGACACAGGAGGAGTTGACCCAGACTGTGGGGAAGATCACTGAGGTGAGCAAATCTGCCAAGAAGCGCAGGACCCACCAAGGTAGAGGAGGAACTTTGTCACATTGTGTATATATTGCATTTCCAAACAGGTCCCTGAAAATTATCAGCCATGTTCATTCTCTGTTGAAAATCTCCAAATGGGTTTGTAGAACGTTGTTAGTATCTTTCTGTGTTTCCCTTTCATTCTCCCAAAATTGGCATTAATAGTGGTTTCTAAAGAACAAAAATGGAATGTGATTTTAGGGCTTAAAATCCTCTATGAATGTGTAAAATGCAAATTCTCTGAGCAGCAGTTAATTTTTTTTTGATTTTCCTGGATGAGAACAATGAGTCTCATCCTTTGATAAAGTACACCTTACCTCCATATTATTAACAAATGCAGTCGGGTGAATCAGACTGCATCTGCCAGTGAGAATAGAGATGCTTGTTTGGAGGACGATATTAGATTCCATTCCCAGCATGCTGTGTTTATGGTTCGAAAACCAAAGTACAGATTGGAGATTTGTCCCAGGTCAACGTCTCCTTGACAGCCAGCGCATTGTTGCATACAAAATGCTCCCTCATAAAAAGTTGGATGGCAAAAACAAACAGCATTACTCTAGAGTAATGACAGGTACTGGTATCTTACACCATCCTGGAATATGCCTTTCAGATTGCCAGCGCAAAACCCAGGGTAAAAAAAAAAAAAGAGAGAAAAAAACTGAGATGACAGGATGATGTATATGGTGCAAACCGTGGAGCCTGAGGTAAAAGGGGAATGCAAGTTATTTTGCTATAGAAAATCATGACTGGAAAAGCAACCAAGTAGAATGCTGAATATGCTGATTTTGTTGATGATAAAGTAAGAAAATTCAGTGTTGTGCTGCAGGTCATTAATGTGAGAATGTGATCTTATTGCTATGTAGGAGCATTTCTTTCAGCAGCAGACAATGGAGAGAAATATGCCAAAGGACTAGTATCCATTAACACTTAAGCCAGTTGGGGGGAGTGTGAAGTCATGTTATATGGCATAAATCTGATAGGTCCAAAAAAGGCATAAGGATTGAAGAAAATGGCTAACTGCATGACACAAAAATTAGTCATTCTGGGGAAAAATCAGTGTAGAAAAAATAAAGCTTTAGTAATTTAGGCAATCAAAAAACAGCAATTAATTCAAACTGGATGAGGTATTTGTCCAGATGTAATATTGGCTTTATATTTACAGAATGTTTTTTTTTTTTTTTTTTTTTACTCTTCATTTGAATGCTGTTTCAACATTATGTCTATTTAGTCCTACCCCTTGCTGTTTCTATGTAGTGTGCTGCATTCCAGATTTCAAATTACTCACTGAAATTTAATTTCCTAAAATGTGGTACAATAGGGAACTGTTCTATCAGTGTTAAGACTTTTAGGATGTTGGTAAATTAAGCAAAAATAGTTTAAATGAAAAAGAACACATTGCACGAAGAAATATAGGCAGAGAATATTTAGTTGATTTCATAGCTGGCGTGGGGAGCGGGCAGCAGGTTCAGGTCCCAGAGGCAGTGACGTATCCCAAGTGTCAGTGGTGTCAGTTCTGGAGAACTCTGGCCCATTCGACTACCTGTTCTGCTTCCAGGTGCGGTTTGAGTGCAGGAAGGTGCTGCCACATAAGCTGGAGTGGAAGATCATCTACATGGCCTCTGCAGAGAGTGAGAAGTATGACCAGGTGTTTGACTCAGCCCTGGTGTAACCTGGCACAGATGGGAGGCACATGTCTGGTTTCAAGGCCAAAGCCCCCAGCCCAAACCACCTCCCCAAGAGTGATGTGGTGTGGATGACAGTGGTGCCCATCCCCTGCCACAAATCTGGGCCAGGAGCTCATCCTCATGGGCTACTCCATCAACAATGAGCTGTGGGAGTACCCACGAGCTGGACCCTGAGCTCTGGAAGTACTGGTCCTTCAAACCAGACTTCTCCCAGCTGCACAGGAACATTCTTTCTCCAACCCCCATGTTATCTGCTTCCACATCAACTGGGGTGGCCCTGCCGACCAGATAGAAGACATTGGGAATGTGGACCCGGAGTCCGAGGGCAGGATGCTTGCCAGCTGCACCCCTGGCAAGACCCGATCGCTGCCTTCTGCATCCTGCTTGAGAACTCCACAGACTGCATAGGATCTGAGGTGCACTCAGACCCAGACGTGGGAGTCCAAGGATGCAGCCACTGTGTGGGGAGGGGGATCTGACTGGCTTAGAGGGGGCTGTGTCCACATACTAACTGTGATGGTGAGTGGAGAAACCTGGGCATGTTCCAATGGGGCAACTGAAGCAGAGGTGCTGGGGGGCATTTAGAGGGAATGATCTGTCATGAGACTGGGGGCACTTGCTCTGCAGATGGACTAGGAGGGAATCCGAGCCATAGGGCTGCTGGGATCGTCTCTCCCCAACCTCGCAGCTTCATCTCCCCTTCCTCTGTCTCTGCACCGATCACTGCTAGTTCAGTAGGAACAACCCTAATAATCTCTTAGTCCTACCCACCTTGCGTCGGCCACCAGCTCAAGGAGCCCCCTAAAAACTCCATCCCCAGCCCCCTTGGTATGTGGGACTTGAGTGGCTCACCAGAAATGGGAGCCAGCTCTGCTGGCTTGTCTCCGGGAGCCATCTCCACTCCTGCACTGACCCAGCTCTGCTCCTTCCTGAGCTGCTGCAGCCCGGACACACACTTCCTTGGTATCACAGCTGCCCCGTAAGACCCCCTTTCCCTGTGTCTAGCTGGGAAGTTGTTGTGTACTCTGTCCTCCAGCCCCTGCTGCCCACTATGGGGTTCCAGGGCTGCTACTCTCGGTCATACCTGGCCTAGTGGTTCCTCCTCCTTGAGCAGCTCCCTTCCGCTGCAGAATTATATTCCCCTGGGTCGGCGCCTGGTAGCATCTCATCCTAGACTTGGCATGGTTCTTGCTGTGGTCACGAGCCTCCCAGTTCCTCTGAGCAGCAATTCACTCCAGTGTGTGTCTCAGCCCATCTTGTACCACAGCCCTTCCTAAGTTAAAGGGGCACCAAAGGACAGAGTCCCTGCAACCCTGGGGGTGGCAGTGTGCAGAGCATGGCAAAGCAAAGGGCAATTTGATCTGTATTAGGGAGCATTTGGACCCCTCCTATCTTCCCCATCAAGAGCCTCTGACAACACTTACTGGTCTGGTGTGTTGTGCTAGGAAACTCATGTCTGGTCTACTAGAATGGCCCGTTGCTGCTAGGGCAACAACTGCAGCACAATCCTGAATGGACCATACTTTCCTCCCAGTAACCGGCTGTGGGACGGCGACATTCTTCAGCATAATGGTCTCTGGAGTAAAGGGCCAGTTACGAGCCCAGCCAGGATCTTGAGCCCTCCACCAGCCTCCTGGGGGAAAGCTCCCCTAGAGATCATTTAGTTCGTTCCCAAAATGCCCTGTTCTGACCTTGTCCATTTCCCTCTCTGATGTTGTATGAATGTTATTTGTGAACAATTCTTTTTTTTTTTTTTTTTTTTTAACTGTTGAAAGTGTCTTAAGTCAATGTAGGAATAAAGCTCTTGGAATGACTTCACAGCCAAATTGTGTTGCTCTATGACCTTCCAGGACACTTCAATGGCAAAGGCTTACAAAAGTTCACATAGCCATCTTGTGCCACCTAGGTGATAAATGTTGCATGTAACTGCTAGAATGCATTTAGGACGAGATTAGAAAACTGCAGTTCTGCTGATTTAGCCCTCCCCCCCCAGTTCAGTACAGGACAATACAAATAGATCTCTGTTGAAATACCTGGACAAACAATGCTTTTGAATGGCAGTAATTTGAGAGGGGAAAGGGATTTTCTCCTGGGTTTGAGCCTGTATTAATAAAAAATGAAACAGTAAAGCAAATACTTCTGCAGTGATACACCGTTGATGGGGGAAAGATGGTCTTGTGGGGAAGGCGCTGGACTGGCATTCAGGACATGTGGATTCCTGGCTTTGCTGCAGATCTGCTGTCAGCCTTTCGGCAAGTCATTTAATTACTCAGGGCCTGGCTACACTTGCAGATGTAGAGCGCTCTGAGTTAAACCAGCCCTCAGAGAGCGCAGTAGGGAAAGCGCTGCAGTGTGTTCACATTGTCAGAGTCAAGCGCACTGCCGTGGCCACATTAGCAGCTCTTGCAATGCCACAAAGAGCAGTGCATTGTGGTAGGTATCCCAGCATGCAAGTGGCTGCAACATGCTTTTCAAATAGGGGGTGGATGTGGTGGAGTGTGACAGGGAATGTGTTGTGTGTATGTGGGAGAAGATAGAGTGGGTTTTGGGGGGCTGAGAGCTTGCCAGCATGCTGTCTTGTAAGTTCAAACAGCAGCAGACCTGCCTCCCCCCCCGCCTCTCTTTCTCTCACACTCACAGCAGCAACATTCCACACTAATGGTTGCTTTGTCCCGGAGCAGATAAGCAGCCGGCTGTCACAAACGGAGCTTTGAAAGGGCATATCCGCATTCCTACAGCCGAGTTCAAAACAATGACAAGAGTGGTCACTTGACTTAAGGGGATTATGGGACGTTTCCGGAGGTCAATCAAAGCGCAGTAATGCAACGCCTCGTTCACGCTGATGTTGGGGCCTTTCAGCTAAGGCATACTGAGTGTTATGCTTCTTGTGGAGGTGGATTACCAGGAGCGCTCCAGCTGCAGAGTCCGGGCACTCTCAGTGCCTTGCCAGTGTGGATGGGTTGTGAGTTAGGGTGCCTGGGGCTGCTTTAATGCACTCTAACTTGCAAGTGTAGCCAAGCCCTCAGTGTCTCAGTTCTCTGTTTATAATGTGGAGATGCTCCTTTTCCCTCACTCCTTGGCTCTCTTGTCAAATTAGATTATAAACTCTTTAGGGGCAATGCTTAGCACAATGGGATCTTACTTTCAGATTTGGTCTTTACATACTACCGTATACTATGGAATAATAATAATAAATACAAAGTACTTCTTAAATTTATGAATTGTCCATCAATTTTTTTTAAGATGACAGAATGTTCTAGGGTCACCTTTCTGCTAAAACACTGATCCAAATTGGATGGATGGATGGATATATATATATATATATATATATATATATATAATTTGGCTTAACTCTGCTGTTGAATCTGTCTCTAATTTTCATCATCAGAAGGCCTTTGACACACATCTAAGCAATTCTGACTCTCTCCAGTAAAAGACAGTGATGCCCAGCCCATATCATTGCAATATTAACATGGTGCAGGTGAGTGAATGTGATTCTCAGTGGAAGGATAATAGCAAATGACTTTTGGTATCATTCTCCTTGAAGAGAAGTTGGCAAAACAGATTTTCAGCAAAAAGAGAACCTACTGTAAGTATCTGAAATTTCCGTCTCAAAGTCAGTGACCTATGACTGGAGCAGGTTTAGCTACTGTAGTTCAAAAGAACCTTTCCCTCCCGGTAAATTAAAAAAGAGCGAGAGAGAGAATGTAGTCTGAAGAACTCTTTCTGAAGCAGTAGCTGAGTAGGAATTGCTTTTTGGAAGCCCTAGATTCTGGTACAAAAATAAAGCCCCTAGTTCAAATCTGGCCGTGGGGCCCAGTCAAGCAAGTGAATCACTGCAGAATTTCACAGCGTCAGGAGAAGCTGAGTGAAATTGTTTGGTAATCCTGCTATATTTATTTCTCTGTTCATTATTTATGCAGATGGCAGATGGAATGCAGATTTAGGGAATGACTACAGTAAATAAATAACTGTCATGGCCCAGCCAGCTACATTCAACATTTTCAGCACTTTATTGCTACCATGCCAATGTGCTGCTTTCAGTTAATGCCCTCAGTGTAAATGCATGGATACTGGTGTCAAATGTAGCACTCAGGACAAAGTCTTTGTGCTCTGTTAAAGCTGTGGATTTGGGGGCAGATCATGTCATAGGTCTGTGCAGCTGTGCAGAGGTCTCTGGATGCTCCCCCGCCCACTACAAACCTCCTACCTCATCCCAACTGCATTATCTGTAAAGGGCTGACACAACATGCCGACCTCTCCCAATAGAAAAATGGGAATTTGGATGGGTGTTGCTGTGACAGAATATATATATATACCCCCATGTCCCTTATTGTACTAATCTTTGTACAAGGTATGACTTGTGAGGTACGATTTGAAAACTCATAATTTGTGGGTCATTATTGTCCTCATAACCTGTGTATGTCCCCATCGCTGACACACAGTGACTTCCTCGTACTAGATCTGTGTAAATATATGATCTGGGGAGTTTGCTTGCAATTCCAAAAAATAAAACACTGTTTTGGGTCAAATAAAACACATTGTTTCAATTTTGGGCTTTTTTTGTAGGGTTTTTTTAATAAATAAATAAAATTGAAGGAAACTTTGAAATGAAAAATTTGTTCTGAATTGAAAATGTCAGTGAAACATTTCAATATTTTCAGAAAGTTTTTGGTTTATTCATCTGAAACAATTTGGCAAATTCAATAAGAAGAATTTGCCAAATGTTTCGATCAACCCAAACCTATATTTTCCATTGGAAAAGTTTTGGTAAAAGAGATTTCTACTCCGTTTACCCAACACTCCTCTGGTGGTGGAGATATGCATCTCCTGTACTTCTAAAGATGCAATTTAGTCCATAAGGATCCCTTGGCTAAATCTGGTCCAATCTGTTACAATTTAAACAACCAGTCCTGCAGTCCCTATGTGGACAAAGCTGCCATTGACTACATGTGTAGAGAGATAGTTGTTGTTGTTATTACTACTTCTATCAGTAGATCTCGAAGCTGTGAATCTCCAAGGTTTACAAAGGTCTGTATCGTTCTTCTCATTTTATGGCTTAAACAATAATATCTCTACTAAGGTGCTGAATGTGTTTAACAATGATATAGCCTCTTGACATAAGTTACGTAAGACCTCACTGTCTTGGGTTTAGAAACTTCATCATATTTAACTTTCATTCTGTCAACACTAATGGTATTATCTGCATTAGCAGCATGTACAAATAACTGGTTTAGGGGAATGCATGCTATGTCTCTGCTCACACTTAGTGTGTACACTTTATTCCATAATTAGTGAGACTACAGCTGTGCCAGCTGAAGTGGCTATCTTGTCAGCTTTTAGAAGTCACAGAATTAGAATTTAAGGCCAAAAGGAAACACTAGCTCATCTAGGCTGACCTTCTGAACATCATAGGCCACCAAGCACCACTCAGCCCAACAACCAGAATTAGACCCAAGTGTTACAGCCCTCAGATTAAACTGTTGTTTCACAAGCAGGGAACATAAAGTGAAGTTGGCCAGTGCTTGGATGGCTGACCTTCAAGGAGAACCCGGAGGCTTCTGGAAGTGGTTCTGACATTTCAGTAGGGATCTCTTTTATCTCAGAGTCAGTATTGAAACCAGTTCCTCCATGTGGTGCTGTGGAGCACTGTGCAGCTGGAGGTGTCATTCCATGGCACTCTTAACATGAATACAGTCATTACCCTGAGGCGCCTGGCATACTTCAGCTTGACTAATTACTTGCAGCTCCCACCACTTTATTCCTCCTGAAGATTCAACTGAAGAACTTATTCATCTCTTCCTCTCATAATTGCTATTATATAGATATTGCTAGTGCTCAGCTCCTCTGAAAATCAGGTCACTCTTATATAGGAGGCTAAATCTGGATAAGGAGCCAAGCACTAAACATTGGTTTCAAAATATTGACTTGAAGTGCTAAGTAAATCCATGCTGTGAATTCCTTTGCAACTTTTCCAAATTTATTTATTAATAATAAACCTCTTAAAACCTGTTTAGGCTTATTGCTTACAGCAAAGAAAAATACTTCACACAAAGAGGGAACAGATGGTACTGACTGCAGAATATTTGTTTGAAATATATTTTCCGCTTACAGTCTGGAACTAGTCTTCAGTTGTAAAGGAATCTGTTTAATTGTGGGTTCTGTAATGCTAATGTTGAATAACTACATGTTTCCTTTATACTGGCCTTTTTACTAATCAACATAACTATTTATTTTAGATTTTAGCATACGTGCTACATATCCTCACCCAAAGGAAAATATTTACACATTTGGTGGAAAGCAAGTCACATAGAAATCAAAGATTTCCCTCAGGGTTAGATTGCCAAATGATCAGCAGGGGCCGCTGGGTGATCAAAGTGCTACAGGAGCACTCTGGGAAGACAAGGCCATTTCAGAGAAGCTGAATGAATTTTTTGTGTCGGTCTTCACTGCAGGCAATGTGTGGGAGATTCCCACACCTGAGCCGTTCTCTTTAGGTGACAAAAGGTGACTTGGTAATAGAAGAGGCTTTGGAACAAATTAATAAATTCAACAGTAATAAGTCACCAGGACCAGATGGTATTCATCCAAGAGTTCTGAAGGAACTCAAATGTGAAATTACAGAGCTACTAACTGGTATGTAGCCTATCACTTAAATCAGCTCTTTAAAGGCTCTAGAGGTAATCTCAGCAATTACAAGCCAGTAGGCCCAATTTCAGTACCAGGCAAATTGGCTGAAACTATAAGAACAGAATTAGCAGACACATAGATAAACACGATATGTTGGGAAAGAGTCAACATGACTCACCAATCTCCTAGAATTCTTTGAGGGATTAACAAGCATGTGGACAAGGGTGATACAGCAGATATAATGTACATAGATTTTCAGAAAGACGTTGACAAGGTCCCATACCAAAGGCTTATAAGCAAAGTAAGCAGACACGGGAGAAGAGGGAAGTGTTTTGTTTTTCATGGATCAGTAACTGGTTAAAAGATAGGAAACAAAGCATTGGAATAAACGGTCAGCTTTCACAATGGAAAAAGTGGTAAATAAGAGGGTCTCCCACAATCTGTACTGGGACCTGTGCTGTTTAACATATTCATAAATGATATGAAAAGAGGGTTAAATAGTGATGTGGCAAAATTTGAAGACAGTATTAATTACTCACAAGAGTTAAGTCCAAAGTAGACTGCGAAGAGTTACAAAGGGATCTCACAAAACTGGGCAACACAACGGCAGTTGAAATTCAGTGTTGATAAATGCAAAGTAATGCACATTAGAAAACATAATCCCAACTATAGATACAAGATGATGTGTTCTCAATTAGTTGTTGCCACTTAAGAAAAAGATCCTGGAATTGTGGATAATTCTCTGAAAACATCTGCTCAGTGTGCAGCAGCAGTCAAAAAAGCTAATAGAATGTTAGGAACCTTAGGAAAGGGATAGATAATGAAATGAAAATAGCATAATACCACTTTATAAATCCATGAAGTATGACATGCAGTTCTGGTCAACCCATCTCAAAAAAAAAAGATATATTTTAATTGGTAAAGGTACAGAGAAGGGCAATACAAATGGTTAGGGATATGGAATAGTTTCTACTTAAGGAGAAAGTAAAAAGACAGCCACTGTTCAACTTAGAAAAGAGACAACTAGGAGGGGCTGTAATAAAGGTCCATAAAACAATGGCTGGCATAGAGAAAGTGACTATGTGTTATTTACCCACTTCACATAACACATGAACCTGGGGTCATCCAATGAATTTAATAGGTAGCAGGTTTAAAACAAAAATAGGGACGTACTTTTTCACACAATGCACAGTCAACCTGTGCAACTTGTTGCCAGAGGATGTTGTGAAGGCCAAAACTATAACTGGGTTCAAGAAAGAATTATATTAATTCATAGAGGATAGGTCCATCAAGGGCTATTAGCCAAGTTGGACAGGGATGCAACCCCATGCTCTAGGCGTCCCTAGCCTCTGATTGCCAGAAACTGGGACTGGATGACAAGGGAAGGATCACTTGATAATTTTCCTGTTCTGTTCATTCCTTCTGAAGAATTTGGCACTGGCCACTGTTGGAAGATGGGACACTGGGTGGACCATTGGTCTGACCCACTATGGCCATTCTTATGTTCTTGTGTCCTTCCACTGAAGTCAATGGGAGTTTTGCCATTAACTTTAATTGGAGTAGGATATGAGCCCTTATACAACAAAGTACAGGAACTTGGAATTCTAGCCCTGGATGCATGTGGACAGTTCTCATTGACTTCATATTTGCATTTCAGAGCAAAATCTGGGTCACTGGCTAAACAGCCTCAAACTGCATCAATATACTTTGCTTTACAGTGTCACCTTCTGTAAGATCAGTTCATCATCCCATGTGATGTCTGAGTCACTTCCATTGCTCTCTGATCTTAAGGCATTATTTGGGAAAGCTTTGGTTTTAAGCAGAAGCAATGCTTTTTTCAAGGGGATACCCCGTGAGATTAATGCTATCTGGGCTACTTTGAATTCTCTATTCCTGCCAGCACATCGTCTGGTTTTCATAGTCAGGGTCCTGGTTCCAGCTGAGTCCCAATATGGTGCTAAATAAAAATCATACAACTCCTGTCATGTAGAAACTGCACTCACATCTGACCCGTGCACATACTTCCTGTCAGGTAGATATGATCATCATTAAACAGCTGAGTAAAGATTGCAAGAGGAAAACATTTGGTTGGAAGAACTCATACCCAATCCGACTAGTGGGTTACCAGAGGGAAGTGCTGCATATTTACTATGCCTCTGTAAAGTGGGTTAACCTATTCATTACAAATGATATTTATTATACATTTAGTTCTTTTGTATAGCAGCTCACTTGTGGATCTGTTCCTGCTTTTCTTCTTATATATGTGTAAGCAATGGTCAGATAGTTTGAATAAATAATTTTCAATTGATTGGTTCTTTGTGATCTGCTTATTTAGACTATTAATGCTCAGGTTGTTTGGCTGATAACCTAAGTAAGTTTTTCTTCTTGGTTGGATGACTGAAAATGGAAGAGTAGGAAATAATGAATAGCAAATGTCAGCTGTAAATTTTCGTATAAATAATCACTGGCACCACAATTTGTGGAACTCGAGTATTATAATATTTTCATGAATACCATATTCTTGAAAATAATAAATAATGAGGGCTGGTCAAAAATTGATTTAAGTCAAAAAATAAATCTTTTCATGAAAAAAAATTCAGTTTTGACAAAAAAAAATCAAAATAAACCTTTGGGGATTTCTTACAAAAATTTCAAAATGTAGTGAACTTTTAAACTTTTTATTACATAGTAATTCCCAGTCTCTCTGTCTCTCTCTTTTCCCACTGGAAAAATTGGGAAAAAGTAAAAAAAACAAACCAAAAAAAAAAAAAAGCAATAGTGTGTTGGGGGTGGGGAAGGGGAAATCAATTTTCAAGGGTTTGTTTTGTTTTACTTCTTTCCAAGGAAAAATGTGGAAAAAAGTTAAATAAAGTGAGAGAAAGTGAAGCTTTCCCCCTTTCTCTCACTTTCTTCACTGGGGAGGAAAGTGTTTAAAAAAAAATGAAAGAATGGGAGAAAAACCTTGTATATTCCAAACCCAATGTTTTGAAACTGAAAAAATTCTTTTATTTAGAAAAACTTAATTCTGAATTTTCCATAAGAAATAGGGAGGGGAAAGTGAAAAATGCAGCCCCCACCTCACTCAAAATTTCAGACAGCTCTATTAATAATGCCCTCTTGAATCACAGTGAAATGAATTTAGTGTTTTTAAAAAATTGGTGAAAATACTTGTGAATCAATTTTGTAGTGTCCACAGGTTGTATTATGGAAATGTGGGCTGAGGTGTCCTGGTTCTTTCTTAACAGCTTCCAGTGGACTCTGCACACTGTGAAGACCCTGATCTGCTTTTGTTTATCCTGCGCTGCTTTATTAGGGCTAGCTTACAGAGCTTATGATGACAGGGCTGGCTCCAGGCACCAGCGCAGCAAGCAAGTGCTTGGGGCGGCCAAGGGGAAGGGGCGGCACGTCGGGCTCTTGGGCAGCAATTTGGCGGCGGCTCCCTTGGCCCCTCTTGGAGGGAAGGACTTGCCACTGAAGAAGAAAGCGGCGCGGTAGAGCTGCCACTGATCAGGATAGCAGCTTTTTTTTTTTCCCCCGCTGCTTGGGCTGGCAAAACCCCTGGAGCTGGCGCTATATAATGGTGAGCATTTACCCACATAAGTAGTCCCACTGAAGGTAATGTTGCTGGAAAAGCTACACAATCTGGCCCTTAGATACTAGTTTGGTTCTTTTGGATACTGGTTGTGACTCAAACTAAATGTCCAGCCAAGAGGGTTAGAAACCCCTTCACACCTCGCATAAAAAGGAAGCTTTAATGATAGAAGTGTGGAATGAGGTCCTGGCCCCAATAAAGTCAATGGGAGTTTTGCCATTCACCTCAATGAGAGCACAATTTTATACTTTTCTACCTGCTAATCCATGTACCCGTATCCAAATTTTTCAGGGACTTTGCTCGCAAGATGACCCTCCATTATACCACGCCAACTAAGAGCTTTCCTTCTGCAACGTTTGAATTGATATTTCAAACTCTTGACACGATTCACTCTATTAGTTTGTAACAAATAGTAAAATGTGGGTCTTGGGAACCCAAGCAGAGTTTGAACTCTCCTTTATTACAGATTATGTCTGCTCCTGTGCAGATGAGCTAGAGATGGGAGAGGGGTTTGAATGTCATGACCCAGTATCCCCATGGTGTGCCCACTCAGAAGGCTGCCCTGGGGCAACATAGATACATGAGAGGTGGTGTTATGGGAGGTTATTACTATCTGCACTGTTGACAGGAGAGCACTGGGATAAACACAGGCTCAAAAGTGAAGCAAGATCTCTCCACCCAGCACTTTTAGAGACATCATACTGTACACAAGTATAATGCCACACAGGCATATTCACTCCAGTCACTGACACTGCCGGCATAAGTTAGAATGTAACCTGTACCATCATGCCTAATATTAGTGACTATGGAATCAGTACATATTTTAATCCTTTTCTTTGATGTGTTCACTTTGGTTAGCATTTATTTTACAGATATCTTTAGAGACCAAATTCCGTCCTTGGGGATGTGTATGTAGGTCGCACTGACGTCATGTTGGATATGAGCATGTGAACTTTATTCTGCCCCCTTGGGTGTGTATCTGAGCGCCGAATCTGGACCTGATAGTTTCATAGATACAAAGTAACCTGTTTTAAATATAGGGCTGAAACTGTGCATGTTAACAGAGAGCTTATTCTCTACACCAGTGGTTCTCAAACTTTTTTCTCTCTGGAGTCTGGAAAGTGGGTAGTCCAGACTCCAATACATCTGTTAGTCTATAAGGTGCCACAGGACTCTTTGTCACTTTTTACAGAGCCAGACTAACATGGCCACCCCTCTGATACTTGGATGAAAGCACTATTTAAAGAAAAACTTAATTAATAATAAACATTTTTTGTTCTACAAATAAAAGCACACAACTCATATTTTAATACCAGTAGTCTTACCTTTCTAATGTGATGGATGTGCCCTCTCTCCCCGGCAGCCACAGCCCTGAAGCTGGGGAAAGTCGCCTCTTTCTCTGGCCACCGCTGAACTGCACGTCCCAAATTCCCTCTACTCCTCTTCTCACCCCACTGTCCCCTCCAACTACCTCCTATTTCGCCCAAGGCCACCACCTCACCTTACATGTGCATCTTCTCCAGGGTCCAGACACCTAATTAGTAAAGCCATGCCTGTGCGACTCCACTAATTAGGTGGGTGACCCTTCATTCCTTAGAGGGAACTATCTGTGGACCACCTGAATGGAGGTTCTGGACCACTGATGGTCTAAGAACCACAGTTTGAGAACCTCTGCCCTATGCTAAAAAGTATCTTTCTGACTCAGAACCTGAGCTGACATTTAGGATATATCCACACTACAGTTCAAAACCCATGGCTGGCTCATGCCAGCTGGCTTGGGTTAAGGGGCTGTTTAATTTTGGGTAGATGTTCAGGCCCAGACTGGACTCAGAGCCAGGAGTCTAGGATCCTGTGAGGTGGGAATGTCTACACTGCAATTAAACAGCCCCTTCGCCTGAGTCCCACAAGCCTGAGCAAGCGTCAGCTGCGGGTTTTTAATTGCAGTGTAGATACATCCTTACAGAACAGTTTCACAAACCAGCCATCTGAGTTCCCCAGGGAAGGTCAACCTGCTTCAGTGAGACTACAACAAGAGTGGCCAATCTGTGGCTCCAGAGCCACATGCGGCTCTTCAGAGGTTAATATGTGGCTCCTTGTATAGACTTTTCTTCCTCGCTCTGTGCAACTCCCTCCTTGCAGGTGTCCACGGACAGTGGTGGGGTAGTGGTGGCGTCACCGCCCATAATTGCATGGAGCTCACGGTAGAAGCAGAATGTATGGGACTGTGACCCAGAGCGCCCGTTTGCCTTCCTGGCTTTTTGGTACGCTTGCCTGAGCTCCTTGATTTTTGTACGACACTGCTCTGTGTCCCTGGAGTAGCCTCTTTCTGTCATGGCCCTGGAGACTTTAGCATACATATTTGCATTCCTTTTTTTGGAACGTAGTTCTGCCATAACAGACTCATCTCCCCAACATACAGTGAGATCCAGTACCTCCCGTTTGGACCATGCTGGAGCTCATTTGCGAACCCGAGACTGTGTGATCTCTTGTGATGGTGGACTCGCCATGGATGCCTGTAATAGTGGACTGTGCTGATGGTCACCTGTGCTGATGGTGACCAAATAGGAAATGAAATTCAAAAGTGCCCGGGGCTTTTCCTGGCCACCTGGCTAGTGCATTGGAGTTGAGAGTGTTGTCCAGAGCGATCACAAGGGAGCATTCTGGGATATCTCCCGGAGGCCAATAACATTGAATTGCATCCACAATACCTTTAACCTGAGATTGCGATCTCAATTTAAGCGCTACTCCACTTGCTGAAGTGGAGTACAGAAAGTGATTTAAAGAGCCCTTGAAATTGAAAAAGCTGCTTTGGTCATGTGGATGGAATCTTTTTTTTGTTAATTAACTCGTATAATTCCAAAATAACAGACTAGTGTAGACCATGCCTTAGACATCTACATGCACATACTGAACCCTAAGAAGAGTCTTTGTGCAATTAGAACATTATTTACTTACCTTGGAAAGTAATTCCTTTGTTTATACACTAAATATTTCATTTGCTTTCTTTGCACCTGCCAGGCACTTTGCCCCCATGTTCATGCTATTGGTTATTATATCCCTAAGTAGTGGGTAGTTTCTTTCAGTTTTCAACATTTTATTTTTATCCATTAATATCATTCTCCCGGATGAGTGGCAGTGATTGGCTGTGCAAGTGGTCCCAATAAAATCAGTGATTTGGGGGCTAAAAGCTACATCTAACTAATATTTCAAATGCATCATTCTTTTTTCCACAGTGCACAGTCTTTCACTTGGTGATAGAATTGTCCCCCTACTCACCCATTTTCTTTCTCTCGCCCCCATTATCCTCATGTTGTGGAATGTGTTAATGAAACCTAGCAACTTTCTTGATCTCAGCTGCAAGTACAGGCACCTAAGGTGACAGATGAAAGTCTTATAGCCTAAGGCTTTGTCTACACTGCCAGTTGCATGACAAAACATTCACAGGTGCTTAAAAAGCCCCCCTCGAAAGACAGAAATTTTGCCCCGGAAGTGCCTGTGTGAATGCCCGTGTTGTTGGCAGGAGTGCTCTCCTGTCAACAATGCGAACCCTGCTCATAGGGGGTGAAAGTATTTTGTCTGCAAAAGTGCCAACAAACAGCATTTGCGCTGCCTAACTTTTAGGGACATGGCCTTGTCGACATGGCCAGTGTGTTGCTAAAAGCTGTGTAGTGTAGACAAAGCCTAAGCTGCAGCTGCACATTTCCCCACATAATGTGTGTTTACTATGGGCCTGATTCAGCCACACTTACTCACGCTGAGTAGTATTTTACCCCCTGGGTCATCCCATTGAAACCACTGCCGAGTAAAGTACTACTCAACTTTAATAAGTTTGGCAGAATGAGTCCCAAACGTTATCTTGCTTCAAGAGTGAATGGTGAACAAGAAGAAATGTACCTATGCAACATTCATACTAGAAGTTAGTACATCTCTTAGCAAAATAGATTTAAAATAAATAGTGCAAAAGTGGCCATTCCCAGCCCGCCAGCGCTGTTGCATTTTAACAGCTTCTGTGTATGCTTTATCTTCATTCAAAAGAAAGGCTTCAGATCATGCTTCAAAATATAACCAAAACAAACCAAAACTCCACTTCAAAGCATAGGTTAATGAGATAGGAATGGTACTCCACAAAAATGTGTAAAAATCAAATAATTTCAATTGGCTAATCACAATACAAAATTAATAGCCTGTAGACAAAACTCAACCATCTTGCATTATTAAAAATTATTAATACATTTGGATTTGTGGTCTAAATATAAGTGTAGTAAAGATCCCCCCAATCTTATCACAGCTACAGGTCTTTCCTGCACTTCTAGTTCATTGTTCATCACATATAATTAGACCAAGTGTTTTGACAGTTGGTGGAAGTACACTGCTTTGATAAATGATTTGTTTCTTAGAAAGGAAGATTTGTTAATACAAGACCATTCATCTCCCATTTCTCACACTTTTCCTCTACCCAGCTTTCTGGTAGGTAATATGCATGTAAAATCACATGCCTTCAAGGATAGCGTTTGGTCTTATAGTCTATGTAACCAAATAAGAAGTTTAACTATTTATTTAAAATTACATGTGAAATTGGAAAGCTCACTCAGAGGAATATAGCTTGTTCAGGAAGGACAGGCAGGAAAAAAAAAAAGGAAGGTGGTGTTGCCTTATACATCAGAAATATATACACTGGTTCTGCTGTCCAGAAGGAGGCAAGAGGCAGTTTAGCTGAAAGCCTCTGGATAAAGATAAAAGGGGAAAAAACAGGGGTGATGTCATGGTAGGAACCCAATATAGATGACCAAATCATGAGGTGGATGAAGAATTTCTAAAGCAAATAACAGAAATAGCCAAAACACCGGATCTGGTAGTAATATGGGACTTTTACTTTTCCAACAGATACCTGGGTAATTATACAGCAAAACACAAAATACACAGTAAGTTCTTGGAATGTACTGGGGACAATGTTTTGTTTCAGAAAGTGGAGGAAGTTCTACAAATCCATTAGGAGCAAGAGGAAGATGAAGGAAAATATAAGCCCCTTACTAAGTGGGGAAGGAAAGCACAGGAGATAATTGTCCCACTCTAATCAGCACTGGTGAGGCCTCAGCTCAAGTACTGTGTCCAATTACAGGTGCCACGCTGCAGGAAAGATGGGAACAGATGGGGGAGAGTCCAGAGAAGAGCTAGAAAAATCGTAAAAGGTTTAGAAATCCAGATCTATTAGGAAAGGTTAAAAAAACAAACTAGGCATGTTCAATCTTGAGAAAAGAAGAGTGAGATGACCTGATAAGTCTTCAGATATGTTAAGGGCTGTTCTGAAGGGGACGATGATCAATTGCTCTCCATGTCTACTGAAAGTAGGACAAAAAGTAATGGGCTTAATCTGCAGCAAGAAGATTTAGGTTAGACATTAGGAAAAGCTGTCTAGCTCTGAAAATAGTTAAGCACTAGAACAGGTTTCCAAGGGAGGTTGTGGAATCCCCATCACTAGAGGTTTTAAGACCAGGTCGGACAAACACCTGTCAGATATAGTCTGGATATATTTGGTCATGCCCCAGTTCAGGGAGCTGGACTAGAGGACCTCTTGAGGTCCCTTCCAGCTGTACATGTTTATGATTCTGTGAATTATCCTTTTATTTATTAGCCTCTTTAAAAACATATGGATAATCTATCATTTCATCTGGATAATACTGAAGATCTATTAGTTTGTTGCTTTTTCATTTTGAGTCAATTTCCAAGAAATTCCCACAATCCCCAAAATGTGGTAGCAGCAATGGTAGTGAACGGCCATGCCTTATGGGAAGTCCAGTAGACTCCAGTGGCATTCTTCATCTGCTTTTTTGATTTCTACATAGTCTTTGTTGGCATCCGCTGGAGAATCAGTAGCCCCAGGAGCCAGAAAAATCAATAGATCTTTATTGCTCTGTTGGGCAACTAGATTTTTAAGCAAAGTAATGGTCTGTGGTTCATGAGGCAATTGGTCTGGTTAAAACCAAACATTAACCGGCAGAAATCAATAGATAACTCAAAAGACCAGCTGTAGGATTAGAATGGAGTCTACTGGAACTTCCTCGCGTGAGGAAGATGGAATCAGTGATGTAGTATGTCTTTTCTATCCGTATTTACTGTGATCGTGATGTGCGCAAGACAGATCTGCAGTGTACATCAGTACCGGGTATTTTGCCCTTTAGTTTGAAGTTGCCTCTCTCCTTCTTCCCCATTTAGTCCATTTCGATGGTTAACATTTATTTATTCATTCAAAGCTTCCTGGCCAAGCTCAACTTGTTCTACCACAGTTAGTTGGAATTCCTGCAACTGTCAGCTCATGTGAGGATAGCTCTCTTTGAAGTTCGTAGGAACAGAATGTAAGGGTTTCCCTGTAAAGTTTTCCACATTAGAGTGGACCATCTATTCTCTGAATAATAATAGTGTCAGAGCTGAACACAGTAGTTTTCCACAGACCTGAGCTATGGTGACTATCTGTTCCACTTTACAGAGTTTTAGTGATCTGAAATTGGGTTTTAGACTTTCCTCAGTTGGACTGGGTGACTGATCTTAAAAGCTTCTTGATACATTACTCAAGCCTATTAGATTTTACAAGACCTCTCCCTCACCAAAAATTGATTTCCCCCCCACGTCTGAACTCAAAAGGCCCTTAGGGCTCATTGCTTAATTAAAAATTAAGTTCACAGATCATTTCTTAAACCATCTCTTAAGCAGCCAGTAATAGTGATCACTACAGAAGGGGGTGTGTGTCACTGTCATTTTAATGTTCCTTGGTGTAAGTAGTTATCTGTGTCCCCTATGTAACCCTTCTCTGAAGAATGTTGCACTCTATCTGTTGCTCCCTCTATTTGCCACACGTATAATGGAAAAATCATTATGGTTGATGCACTGAAGATCTAAGGTTCTATAGCATTTTTTAAAATTTTAACCCTGATTGAACATGCTGGTTAGGTGCATCCTCCTGATTCTTTTTTCATTGTAAATTAGGAATGAATGAACCTCAGGCAGGCTGAGATTTTGTGAACCTCCTAAACCTCATTTTTAAATGTTTTGCAAAATTATTGTGATCTCATTGTTTCCCCCTATAAATTGAACATTGTTCTACCCCCACTAGGAGATCCAGCTTTTTAAAAACTCTTTGTTTTTCTAGCTAAGTGGAACCTTATGTTATGTATTGGGAATGGAAGAATCTACCAAAATAGAACTGCTTGTGCCAGTCTATATCTATGATCTATCTTATTTTCAGCACAATGTCAAGAGTGTATTAGGTGCTTTAATATTAAGAGTTTGTTGAATTATTCATTACACATAAATCAGCTTATGAATTTAGCCCTTTCCTCCCGTGTATGTGAATCACTCATAAACCTATTCTACCAATAGCTTTGTTTGTAAGCTTTCACTGCATAGTTTACCTGAACCAGTTTCAACCTGTGAGAGGTTTGCAAGTTGTTCACTTGGACTATTTGCTAGTGGTGACATCTGATTGATCACCTCCCAAGTCACATGCTATTGTAGCTGCTCCATGAATGATTGGCATTTTTTTAAAAACAGGACAATAAACACCGAATGGTGAATGCTCTTGCTCATGCTCTTTGTACACCTGTGATGCAGGTATTTATATAAAGAACAGCCATTTCCCAAGCATTTGTGCAAACAGCCATGAAGGTCTGTGAATAGCAGATAGTAAGTGGTACAAGCTGAGTTACTATTTTTGCAGTATTTGGAGACCCTGTTACTGTGTCTGGGTGTACATATATCAAGTAAATGGTGTGTTTTGTGTATATACACAATGTTGACTTTTTTCATTCGGTTTTTGGTCTCTTTTTTTTTCACTCTTTCTGTATTTGCTTTTCTTCTCTGCTCTGTTTTAATCTTATTTTTTGCCATTGCTTTTTTCCACTTCTCAGTTCCCTTCCTCTTTTCACAGCCTGCGAAGAGGAACACAAACTATAAATAACATTTGAGCTCACGTACAGCTTCTTTGTAATTAGCTTTTGTAATGTTCCTCTGTTCATCTCTACTGTATATGTTGTGATTTTGGTTGACAGCATGAGATAGGGCCTATGTGTTTGTATATCAAAGGTGGCTTATTCATGTTTCTCTTACTGATGGGCTTAGCCATTTTTCTACCGCTTAGATTGCACATAAGGAAAGAAACTGTCTATTCTGATTGTGTCACACCTTCTGTGCAATGTGTATGCATGACCTCTATGTTTAATTGTGAAGCATCATAAGGTGCAGTATCATCAATGTATGGATAATGCTCTGAGTTGCCGCCTTTTTCTTGATGAGCTCAGATGCTGTGGTCACTCTGCTTTCTCTGCACCTGCCGTAGGTGGAGATGTGGATGAAAGCAAAAAATAGAGGTGGTCAGTAGTGGGGCAAGTAGGGACTGTGCCTGCTGTGCCTGTTATGGAGCTATCTCAGTCCTTTGCCAATATGGTGTATAGCCTAATCAGGTCTCTCTATTGCTGCTACTCGGTTCCCACATGTTCCTAGCAGCTTACTTTTAAAATATAAGGTTGATCATGAGATTGGACCCAGGGGTGGATTTGGCCCCTGGAATCTCTGCTGAGGCCTCCTCTTTTGAAGATGAATTATGGTAAGGTGGGGACATGCTACAATATGTAATGCCCTCACTCCACCATACAGAATATTCTTCTGAGACATCAAGTAGTTTGCATTTAAATAAGTCCTTCACTGAGAAACCCGTCTTACAAAATATCAGCAGGTGTATTTATGCCAAAATCCTACTTCAGTTAATTATTCAAATGCTTCAATTACTCTATTTAATTTTCCCTGCACTCTAATAAACACCACACATGAAAAAGAAGTTAAAGTGACAATGCATCAATTAAGTTGCTGTCCCAGTAACCTTAACTATTAAAGTGACAGTGCCTCAATTATGCTGATATGCAATAACCATTAAACTAACGATGTGAAATTAGTGGCCCTGGTCCAAATAGAAGAAGAGAAAAGTGCTTTCTTTAGAGTATTTCATAAACAGTTACAGAGGCTGCTATAAGCCTTAGGCCCCTATGTTTTGGAGACCTATGTTGAGGACAGAATCTAAACTTTCATTTAAAAGAAAATTCTAGCCCCCAAGGTTGTGAAGAGAAGATTGAAAACACGAGAAGATTGAAATACATCTGCTTGAGTCTGCAGAGAGCCTGAAACTATACTCTGAGTGCAGTTGAACTGCCTCATGAATCTCAGTAGGATGTTAACTCAACAGTCCTCTGCTTTGGTGGAAGACTGTGTGGCAGAAGAAGAGTGCAGTCGACCCACCCGCCCACACTGGCTAAATACTGAGGGTCCTAGGGTTGCCAGGTGTCTACTTTTCAACCAGAACACCAGGTCAAAAAGGCACCCTGGCAGCTCCAGTTAGCATCGCTGACCAGGCCGATAAAAGTCTGGTTGGTGCAGGGCTGGCAGGCTCCCTACCCAGCTCCATGCAGCTCTGCGGAAGCAGCGACATGTCCCTTGGCTCCTAGGTGCAGGGACGGCCAAGGGGGCTCCTCATGCTGCTCCCTCCATGACTGCCAGCTCCACAACTCTCATTGGCCCAGGAGCCGAGGGACATGTTGCTTCTTCCTGGGAGTTGCCTGATGTAAGTGTCGTCTGGAGCTTGCACACCAAATCCCCTCCTGCACCCCAACTCCCTGCCCCAGCTTGGAGCCCCCTCCCGCACCTAGAACCCCTCATCTCCGGCCCCATCCCAGAGCCCAAACCTCCAGCTGGAGACCTGACCACCTCTTGCACCATGAACCCCTCATTTCTGGCCCCACCGTGGAGCCTGAACCCTCTCCTTCACACCAACCCCCTTCCCCAACTCGGTGAAAATGAGCGAGTGAGTGATAGTGGGGGAGAATGAGCGACAGGAGAGGGGAGATAGAGTGAACAAGGCGGGGCCTTGGAGAAGGGGCAGGGGGCGGGAAAAGGTGTTCAGTTTTGTGTGATTTGAAAATTGGCAGCCCTAATCAGGGTTCTCCTGTTGTTGTCCCAGCCTCTCTGTGGAGGAGAGGTTGCCCCTGGCTGCCGTACTTGCCATTTTTAAGAGCAGATAGTGTCCGCTGCTGATGGAATGGAGAGGGCCTGCAGTGCCATTGTTCTTCCAGGTGTGGAGGAAGGCCATAGCACAGGGTGGGGCTGCAAAGGCAGAGTCACAGAGAGCGCCATGTGGTGGTGCATCCAGGGCCCTTGATTGCCATAATCTGCTCTAGTAATCATACTGCAGGTCAGTTGCAGGATGTCTTTAAGCGCTAAGGAGAAAACTGTTCACAGTGTGATGGAATTGAATCAGCCCACCGAATAATATCATGGTTTGGGTTTTAGAGGTGCTATTGCACAACTAAAGCAGCAACCGTATCTGTCTTTCAGCACACAGCCTGTGTAGTGATTTTGGATTTAAGTAATAGAGAGGGTGCCATTAATCTCCTGCAGGTGATTAGTCAATTTCATTTCCTTGTTGGACATGCCGGAAACATTCTGTGCTACTACCTCGACTTAGAGTATAGCAGAAGTGCTTGTCTAGTGGCGACACTGCAAGAAGGATACACATGTAAGATCCTCAGTTAATACACAGCCAGGCTGGGTTTCACAAGCTGAACAGAAGATCCAAGAAGTGGCAAGGTCAAATGTCCGATATGGAATAGACAATCCCCAATGCAGAAAGAAGAACACCTGCCCCGATAGCTGGGGGGAAAACTCTCCTTTGTGTCTGTCTGGAGTCTGAGTGTATATGTGCCCCAGAGGGACTCCAGGATTGCCACGCTGTTATCACAAATAGCTCCTCTTACTTTCTGATGGTTCTGCTCTTTTGTGCCCCCTCTGCTCCCTCAAGATTTCTAGCCGCATGTCTTGTGAGTAGGAAGACATCCATCTTTCTCCTTCACCATGACTAGGAACCAGGTGTCTCTCACGCCCCAGGCAAGAAGACTGAGAGAAGATTATATGAATAAGTGTCAGACTTTCCCTCCAGTAAGTTAGCTAGAGAAGGAACTTTTCATTTTAGTAAAGAATATAGGCCAACTTTGGCCCTAGTTTCTCCACTGACTCAGTGGGATTCCACCAGGGATGAGTTTGGGCCACTGGCTTTAAATTTTGTTCCAATAGTGCCTAGAGGCCCCATTGTGCTAGCCTCTGAACCAATACATAGTAAAAGATACTTTAAAGAATGTATAATCTACATACACAAGTAGCGGGCAGTCAAAGGGGAGCAAAGATTTGCCTCAGGTCAGTATCACAGCCAGGAACCAGAACGCTGTTCACTTGTGTTCTAGAAGAGTATGTTATCCCCTGGCTATGTTGCCTGTCTGAGCAGGCCATAATATTCTATCATTTACAAAAGAAACCTATAGAAAATTAAAGCTGATAAACATTTCAGCTTATCACTCAAAGCCCTTGGAAGATCTGGTGAAGCTATTCTGTGAGCTTAGTTACAGAGAGGGAAAAGAGCTTTAATACATCCAGAAAAATTAATAATGGGAATTACTATTGTGGAATCTGTGGTGTTGGCTGAATATCTCTGAGAGCATGGATGAGTTTCAGCTCTGGAGTAAGCCAGTGTGCAGCCTCATGTTCTTAGAATGGAGTCGGTGACATAGCATGTTGAAGTCCCTCCTGTCTCTGGATTCAGGTTCATAATTTCAAGTTCTCAGGTGAGGGCTAATATTCCAAAATACATAGTGACTAGAGCAGAATTGAGGACAGAAAATCCAGTTAACAAAAAAATGTGAGATTTTTGAAATCAGAACCCAGCCAAATTTTGAAATTCTCTGCAAAACAATTTAAAAAAAAATTAGTTTTCGATCAAAATGTTTCATTTTGATTTATACTCTTTGGAATTGTATATTATATTGTATTGTAATGTAATTTAACATAACATTTATAAAAAATTAAGTTGTTTCAGAACAAAATAAACATTTCATTTAAAAAATGTCAAAAAGGGATGTTTGTTCGATTTTTTCCAAGTTTCTCTCAATGAAATTCAGTGAAATTGACATGATTACATGAAGCATTTCAATGTCAATGGAATCGCATTCTCCGGTGGAAAGTGGTTCCGCTGAAGATTTTTCTGACCAGCTTTAACACTCATCTTTCTTTATAGCCCATCATATCTGCTTATCAGCATATAGAAGTGTAGCTGTGGGTGGCACAATCAGTGGGGTGATCTGCCACTCTGAATACGATCCCATCACAGACCATAGATACATACTCGTGTGGCTAGCCCTTCCTGCCTCTTGTGTCATGGGGGCTACAATGCTATTTTTAGCACAATAACTCAATCAGAGCTAGCAGGGATATGTCTACCTGAGGTGGAAATTATACCTCCAGTTCTAGGGTAGATGTATCCTAAGTCTCCAGAGTCATCTCATCCATAGGCCAGACTGGGGTAACCGCCCTGGGCCCTGTGCTTTGGGGGTCCCTTCACTTCAGGAGGACGGGGGGCAGGCAGGGTGACCCTGGCGGTTAGCAGGGGGCCTAGTGCAGGCAGCAGGGGTCAGTCCGCACCCCTCCCCACTCATCAGCCCAGGTGTTTATTTCTTTTTCTTGCCTGCCGCCCCCGGGCTCAGGCTCAGGTTCGGGCTCAGTCTTTGTGACAGCAACAGGGAGCAACCCGGTCCCAGACCGCTCTGCTCTGCTCTGCTGGCTCCCGCCATCACCTGCCACCGCAGGGTCCTAGAGCCCCAACCACTAGTGCCAGGGCAGGCTGACCCAGGCTGACCCTGACCCTGCCCTTCCACCTCGGATAGACTTTTCCTTTTCCAGTAGGACCCTCCACCTGCACAGGGGGGCCCCTTGCCCTAGCACAGGTGAGTGCCAGCCAATAGTATCCATCGCTTGTTGCCCAGCATTGTTGTCCCCTCAGTGCCTCACACCTTCCCCTTCCACTGCCCTTTCTCCCTTCTCCCAGCACTGGGTGGGGTCCTCCAATGCCACCTCCAGGCCAGGGCCAGCCCTTACCACCCCGCTGCCTCAGGAGCCTTCTTACCTTTTAGCTCTCCAGCCTTGGGGTCCCTCTCCCACTGTACTAGGACCTGGATTCCCACAACTCTGCTCTTTCCACCACCCACCAGGACTGGGGTCCTCCATCCATCGGCTTTTCCACCTCCTCTCCCCCTCCCAGCACCCAGAGAAAACAGATCTTAGAGCCCCTCCTTCATGCTGGAGGGTCCGGGGATCCCCCAGCACCAGGGTACCTATAGGCCCTCCAAGAGCTACTCAGTTCCTGAGACATGGGGTCTCAGTATTCTGAATGTGTAATTACATTTTTTCAAAAATCCACTGAGGGTAGCAAGACCATATGCACCTGGGAAGTGAGTTTGCTGCAAGGAGGTCCAGGAGGGTGGATTTCAGAATGTAAACAGCACAACACTGATTGTGATTGGCGAGGTTTTTTTTAATTATATAAACTTCATTATAATTTATAAAAAAAAGAACTACAATATAATATAACAACATTATAATTATACAGCTGAGCGCTATCAATATTTAACCTGAGACCAGCATCTACCCGTGAAGTTCACTGTAACCAGATTTCACCTGTATAAGAAATGTTAAGTGGGGGAGGCCCCATACAGACTGATTTGCCCCAGGGCCCTCGCTTCCCCCTTGGGACGGCCCTGGTCTTAGGTGACATCTAGGCATGACCAAGGCCTACGTGGACATTTAGTCTGTGGCAAGCCAGGGTATCAGTCTCTCTTGTGCTAGCCTGCCATGCACTAAGTATCTATGTGGCCCCATCTTAGGGCACTTGGATCAACCATGCTTTAAAACAGGACTAGATCAAAGTGCACTAAGGAGCTGTTAGACTGAGTCAGCATGGTCCACACAGCAGGCTACAAATGGGTAGACTCATACCTACACTTGCTGTGAACTAAATGTTCACTTAACCAAGCACTATATGGGCCTAACAAGGAATTCTTAAGAGCAACCAACATTCCAATACTCCAGTGAGACATACAGTTAGTGTGAGGAACCAAGTTTGTCAGGCTTCATTCTGTGGAAGATGTATTGATAATCCTAGAGTTACACATTCAAAATGGAAACTCACACGCTCACAGAAACCTTCGAATAACAGACCACTGGGCAGAATGTTGCTGGCAAGTAGGAAAAGATTCAACAAGGCAGGATTCAGGTTGAATGACTTTTTCTGTAAACTGGTACAAACAGGATCCCTGTGGCTGAAGCATAAGCAGTGGGCAGTTTGTGCTCAGAGGGCCTGACTAAAGCCCACTGAGGTCAGTGGAAGGAATCCTGTTGACTTCAGATCAGATACTTATTGGGTGAAATCTTGGTCCCATTGAAGTCAATAGCAAAACTGCTTCATAGGGTCAGGATTTCACTTACTGACTAGTAGCAGTGATTCCTCTCAGGCAGGCCATGGGTGGGAGCTACAATTCTGCCAGAGGAAGCTGCAGCAAGGATGTGTTGAATTAGCACTTGCCTGGCCAACATCCCTTCCCATCGCTAGTGCTGTTCACTTCCAGGGAGCGTTAGTCAGCTGTAGGCCCTTCTCCTGGGTGAGGCTGTGAGAACATTGCCTGGTCCCACAACCTTCTGCTGAATGCTCTCTGTTGCTGGGGCCTCGCTGCCTGGGTTATCAACAGCGACCATGCAACAAATCCAACCCAGAGTTAATTATTCTAGACAAGAATTTAAACATAAAAAGAATGAAATTATATTTCACTGCACAGAATTAACCCCTCTCCCTCCCCCCCATCCCAGAATCGATTTGCCTTTTGATTCACTTGCCAGCAGACCCACTTGGAGACCTGACATAGCCAGCAACTTGCAAACTTTTTGTTTGTACGTATTTGTGGAAGCCTGGCTGTTTGATCTATTTGTTTAAAAGAGGGAAACATTTGTATTGCCTTTTAAAGCACTTTGCTATTTTGTGTTTGGTGCACCTAAACTCTGCTGAAACAAGATAAGTAAAGCAAACCTTTTAAACCGCCCAGCAGAACTCAGATGCTCATCTCAGGGGGACAGCTATGAAGGCAGAAGTTTGAATTTGTACCGCTGAGCCTGGTATCACACATCCAAGCGTGTTTTCTCTCTACTGATTGAAAGTAAACTAGCTTCCACTCTCTGTCCCTTTTATCCTGCAGAAAAGAGAGAAAGAAAGAGCCTGGGAAATGGTGAATATGTGAACACAATTTTAAAATCAAGACTTATCTCCTTTACTTACTAGATTTTGGTTACAGAGATTACTGCAGCCACATTACTCTATCTCCTTCTGTCAGCCACACTATCTTTTGTGCTTCTGACAGGCACATGTCAGTTTGTGCTATGTTTCCTGTTCGTCGTAAGAACACTGCAGGCAAGACCCTCAGCTACAATAAATTGGGGTCACTGTACTGAAGACAACAAAACGGTGCCAGTTTGCACCAGATGAGGGTCTGGCCTGTGTAGCAGCAAGGCATGTTTTGAATGCTTGACTCTGCACTTTCCATGATGACTGTGTATTCAATACCAAGGAGAAGGTAAGCATAAACAACCCCACAGTCTCTCCTTGGTCCTTGTGTGGAGAGTTTTTGGCAAAACTCTGGGCACCGCAACAGAGCCTATGGCAATGTCATCCTTGGGCAAAAAGATGCACTTTGCAGATGCATGGCATTTAAACTTTAATGCAGTGAACTGGAGAAGCATCTGGAGTTTTCTCTGTTTCTACTGAATTATTCTCTTGGCCTGGTTATCACGCCCTCAGTCACGGCAATATTGCATTTTTGGTTTATATGGCCTTTATGGTCCTTGCTCCTCTGCAGCTTAAATACATTGGTTATAAAAGCAGTCTGGCATCTTCTGCCTTGTTACTTGGGTTTCCAGGGAGGCAGATGGTGCAAACAAAAAAGCAAAGACTTTCCCACCTCTAAACTAAGTATTAACATATCAGATTTCAATCACGTTCTTATCATCACCTCATGATCACACTTCCATAGCATCATGGTTTCTCTAGCTAAGCCTGATAGGTGTTTCTGAGCCTTATGGCGTGCATCTGAAATAAGCCTTTGTGTCATGAGCCCCTCTCTAATGTGTGTCAGACTGGTTGAGCTCCTAGGGTTGCCTGACAATAGCCATTTCATGCCAGCTCTGCTCAGCCAGCTCGGTGTTTTATTTTATTATCCTCAGCGATGAGCTGTCATGTTATAATTCCCAAATTTGAACCTTAGCGTCCAAAATATGGGTACCAGCATGAATCCTCTAAGCTTAATTACCAGCTTAGATCTGATATGCTGCCACCAATCAAAACTCTGAGTGTTTGATGAACTCTGGTCTCCCCACAACCTTCCCTGGGGACCCCCAAGACCCAGATCCCCTGGAACTTAATACAAGGAAAGTAAACTCTTTCCCTCACTAGTGCCACTCCTAAGCTTCCCCTCCCTGGGTTCCCCTAGAAGATCACTGTGCTTCAAACTCCATGAAACACAACACAGAGAAATCAGGTTTCTGCTCCCTTCTTTCCACCTCCCTGGGTATCCCGGAGAGAGAGAGATAAACACACTGAGCAGGTTTTTCCTCCCACTTCCCTCTTCCCCAGAGCCAATCCAGATCCAAGCTTTCCGTGAACCTAACACAAAGAGGAAATCTATCTTTCCCTCCCACCAAGTCCTTGGGGAATTTAAAATATTTCCAGCTAACTACACATTTGCACATAAAGAAAAAAAACCAAATAAAAGGACTATCCTGTCTTTCTACCTTTGTACTTACAGATTGGAAACAGAAGATTAGAGAGCCTGTAGAGACGTGTGGTGACCCTCAGAGCCTAGAGAGTACACACACACACACACACACAGAGAACAAAGGACCCACACCCAAACTTCCCTACACCCAGAGTTGAAAGTATCTTGTCTCCTGATTGGTCCTCTGGTCAGGTGTTGTTTGTTAACCCTTTCCAGGTGAAAGAGACATTAACCCTTAGCTATCTGTTTATGACATGAGCAAGTTTCCAGTCCCATAAGTGTTGTGGCTAAAAGCAGTCCTGCTCCTGGGCAGGTGAGCTAGCAGCACCTCAGAATACTGGATTGTTCATTTTTGTGAAGTTACAAAATTCTCATTGCCCCAACTCAAAAATCCAGTTTTTAGGTTTTTGTCATGAAATAACAAGGTTTTTTTTTTTCTGGAGGAAAGGGGACTGCTTGTTTGCTTGCCTTTTTGAACTGGCTTGGACCCGCCGTGGATGGGGGAGGGGTACCTCTCCATCGCAGCCCAAGTGCTGCTGGGGGAAGAAAGAGCTGGGGGGAGTCCTCGCTCCCCGCCATAGCCCCAAAGCAGCCTGTGCCCCAAATCCCTCATCCCCGGCCCCACTCCAGAGCCTGCACCCCCCAGCTGGAGTCCTCACACTCCTGCACCTCAACCCTGAGCCACCTACCACAGTATGAACCCCTTGGCTCCCACATCACACATCGCCTCCATATTGGTGCACATAACAAAATTCATTCTGCACACGTGTGGGAAAAATTAGAGGGAACACTGGTCTTAACTGTGTTCTGTCATACAGCAGAATAGTACAGCTTCAGAGTAGTACACTTGAGTTGTCAGATTGGCTCTGGGTGAATAATTTGTAACAAACGGTTTGATTCTGTGGCCATTGTGCCTCTCCCCCCTCCTTCCTGTTTGTTAGGGTGACCAGACGTCTCATTTTTAAAGGACAGTCCCATATTTAAGCCCTCCTGCAGGTGTCCCGACTTCTTAAAAATGGGTAAATTGTCCCATATTTTCTGTCTCCCCCGCCCCCCATCAGTATTGGTGCATCCTGCTGCTGGCTGGATTTCTGCTCACCAGTCACCTGCCCGCCAGCAGTGAATGGGGGTGTTCAGTGGCTGACAGTGAGGATGGGTGTGTAAGGCTGGTGGCAGGTGAAGATGCAGTGTGTGGGGCCGGCTGCTCTCCCTGCTGGTCCATCAGCACAGCCCCCACTACATGCTGGCTCTCGGCCAGCAGGGCCCTGCCTGCTGTCCCATTTCCGGCTGGCGATGGCTAATGAGTGCGGGCAGGCTCCAGCCAGCAGCCAGTTACATGTCACCCCTGCTACCCATCCATCAGGCCTTTATATGCTCCCCCTTCAACAGTCCCTTTGCCCCTTCACCTCCTCAGCTCTGCTGCTCTTCCGTATCCCCCCCAGAGGGGTGCACCCTGCTCCCAGCGCTGTGTGGAGAACCAGCCCCCAGTCAGAGCACTCAGCTCCTCAACAGCCTGTCCGGCAGGCTCCTTCCTTCCCCCACTGCCTCTGGCTGGGACGCTGGCCAGGAGGAGCCAAGCCCTGCATGTGCCAAAGCCCTGCATAGTGCTGACACCCCTCAACTAAGCTCTGGAGTGGTGGGGAAGGGGAGAAGCAATTTCCAGCCTGTTCCCGCCCCAAACCTGCAGTCTCCACAGCAGACCCCCCCCCCCCCCCCCGGTCAGGGCCTTAGCACTATCTATAGTCGTAAGCCTCAGCGAAGTCCTTTGAATGTACAGTGGACCCAACCTGCATATTCTAGCAATTCCTTTGAATTTTTTTCCTCATCAAAAGAGAGGTCATGGTCATAGGTGCCAACTTCACCTGGCGCCGGTGGGTGCTCGCGCCCCCCCGCCCCTCCCCAACTCCCACCCCTGCCCTGTCCCCATTCCATCCCCTTACCCAAAGTCCCCACCCCAACTCTGCCCCTCCCTGTCCCCTATGGAATCCTTCCCCAAATCCCTGCCCCGGCCCTGCCTCTTCACTGCCTCCTCTCCTGAGCGCGCTTGTTTCACCGTAAAACAGCTGTTTCATGGCGGCAAGCCTGGAAGGAGAAGTAGGGATGTGGCATACTCAGGGGGAGGCAGCGGTGAGCTGGGGAAAGGGCCAGGGTGGGGACATTGGTTGTCGGTGGGTGCAGAGCACCCACCAATTCTTCCTTGTGCATGCTCCAGCCCCAGAGCACCCACGGAATCAGTGCCTATGGTCATGGTATATAAGTGTTCATGATGTGAGGGCATTTCCAGTTTCAGAGAGATTATTTTCTTTGTTTCCTGCCTGTCTGACATACAAGGCCTACTAGATGTTGGCCCAAACAGGATCAAACAATACAGTATCAGTGATTGAACTAGAAAAAGTCAGTGCTGCTCTGCTTCTCCCATCTCCCAGGCTTCCTGGCCTCTAGGGATTATCATTTGCATCTCTTCTGTGCCATGATAGCATGCTTTTCTCCTCTCCCCAGAGGGACTTGGAGGGCCATAGGCTAGGGAGATGAGCGCTCACTCGTGTGGATCCAGCAACCCAGCAGCAGAAGGCTACAAGGGGAACAGCCTTTGAGCCACCGGAGCTGGAAGACAGATAGGCAATGCAGAAGGCCCAGTGAGAACACTTGGCCAGTGGGATTTATCAGCTATTTACTTTACTTACTGTAGATGGAGAGACAAGAAGGGACAGGCCAGGACCTAGATAGAGGACCCGAGAGGCCATAGTTACCTTTGTTCTGTTCGGCTAGACTGCCAGGGGTGGCCCTAGGTATTTTGCCGCCCCAAGCATGGCAGGCAGGCTGCCTTCGGCGGCTTGCCTGGCGGAGGTCCCTAGTCCCGCGGATTCGATGGCAGCCTGTGGGAGGTCCGCCGAAGCTGCGGGACCAGCGGACTCTCTGCAGGCATGCCTGCCGCCCTCGCGGTGACCAGCAGAACGCTCCCCCATAGCTTGCTGCCCCAAGCACACGCTTGGCGTGCTGGTGCCTGGAGCCGCCCCTGTAGACTGCACCCTAAGGGTGGCGCTAGGAGCAACTGTGTGGGTGGGTGCTTACTGGGACCCTGTCAGGGACCACAGCCTAGAGCACCTAGTGACTGGAATGTCTATAGCCATTTCTCCTGAATTCGTGCCACACTTGGGATGCTACTAAGTATATGAAAATCTTATATCACAGCATTCACAGCCGCCCCATCAGAGGGGTCAGTTACAATATATGTGATTGCCTTACACCACATCGAAACTGTATTGCAGCTAATGCATCTCTTTAC
The DNA here is from genome assembly GCF_003597395.2 of Chelonoidis abingdonii. Classification (NCBI taxonomy): domain Eukaryota; kingdom Metazoa; phylum Chordata; order Testudines; family Testudinidae; genus Chelonoidis; species Chelonoidis abingdonii. Next base: position 17,965,968 of record NC_133777.1, read on the forward strand.
AGTTGGAGCAAATGAGGCATTTGCAGGTGAGGGTTAGAGGTCATTGGAAATGACTACTAAATGCTTCTTTTCTTTGGTTGATTATCCTTTTCCTTTGCATGGTGCAATCCAGGAAAATATGCTGGCCATTTTCCGCTCTACCCTTCACAAAGGGTCTGTTTGTAAAATCTAAGCAAGTTGTGACAGGAGACTAATTGTTGGTTGTCACCTTAGCAATACAAACTTCCCTTTGCCCCTGCATTTGTTTGTTGTTATGGTGGGATATTGGCTGACATTCCGAGATTCACTTGGCCTTTTAAATATAACTTACTGATATAGCATCACTGCCAGTAAATTCCCCCCCACATTTCTTTTTCTACAACTGATTTTCTTTCAGTTTCTTCCCATTATTTCCCTAGTCTTTAATTTACACATGCACAAGCCCCATGTTTTGTAGCTATTTCGAACAAGGCTGCTTGTTAACACTAAAGTCCTTACTTCTGTTCTGCATTTAAAGGGGTCAGCAGATCATTGCCTTTTCTCACCTCCTTGTGCTTTTATATGCTCTGATTTACAGGAGCGCTGATTAACACAGTTGTTAAATGGTATCTGCTGCAGGATACAATTCACCATTGTGGAAAGCTAGCAGAGCTAGCGTACCATGCTGCATCTATCACTACCTTCAGCTACACCTGTTACTGAATGCCAACGTTATACTGTTGTATTTCGCAAAAGCCCTACCTAAATGACATGATGCCGTACCATGTCTCCCTGGTGCACAAGGGGAGTGAGGCCATTACATCTTTCATTGTTGCAGCCTGTTCCTCTTCGTTCCTGCCATTCATTATGTCCAGCTAGCTCTGTAGCCAGGTTTTGAAGAGAAATAACACTGTCTCCTCCTTATGTCCCCCTATCTTCTTTGGGCAAGTTGTACCTGGGGGGCACATCCTGGAAGCAGCCATTGAGGGCAAGGATAGCAATTGTAGAGCCCCACTTTGTTCACTAATATGAAATAAAACAAAATAAAATGACATAATGATATATAAAATGGAAAAACTCACCCAGCAGCTCTGGTGACTCCTGTTCCATGGGGCTGGGGCTGGCTCCTGCTCCGGGCGTGTGATCTGGCACATGGCGTTGCACTGCCACTCAGGTCCAACCCATCCTGACTTGTAAATCATTTCTTGAAGAGATTTTATGAAAGGGCCACATTATGGGTGAAAGGCTTCAAATATGCAGAACCAGAGCCAGATCCACTTCGGCTCTGAATGAGGGTGCCAGAGGGAGGAGGAGGGTGCAAGATACCTTCCCACCTCCCCACAGATCCCTGTGTCAGCCCTAGGCTGGCAGGTAGGATGTGCTTAGATCTCAGAGGATGTGAGGCTGTTACAGTTGTCTGCTGAGGAGGCTTGTGCTCTTAGCACTGAAGGTCCCCGATTCAATCCCTGCATGTGCTGGTCAAGATGGCTGCCATCATATCTGCAGAACACTGTGTGCACTCCCAGGGAGAGCAAGGATTCTGAGTCTACTGTTGGCTACAATGTTGGTGGCAGCACAGGGAGAGGGGTAAGGTGTGGGCTGTGCCCTGATCTAGCCCACCCTGCCATACCAGTTATCAAAGCTGCCCTTACGTGGAATTGCACCCAGAGCCATTCCAAAGGTGTGGCCTGTGTAGCTTCAAGCACAAGGAGGCTGATTCTCTTCTCATTTTCTGTGATGTAAATCAACAGATGCTCCACTGAATGGAGAGACAGCATTGCACAAGTGGTGTCAGCAAGAGGTGAATCAGGCCCAATGTCCTCATGTGTTCTCAGGCTGTGGGGTGGGGAGGGTCTCTGTACTGTCTGAATGGGGCCAGTGCATTTATAGCCCATCAGCTGGCCAAGGACTGGCTCATCTCCAGTTAGGCTCTATGACTGACTGTAATGTCTTGTGGCAAGATTTTATGGTTACAATAAAAATAAAAAGCTAGAGAACTTAGCAAACATTGCACAACACTGTTCTGTGTCCATGTATTCTTTGAGTGTGTTAATGTGAATAAACACAATACAAGGTTTGGAAATCATTAGTATAAAAAAAAAAAGACATTTTTTTAAGATGTCCAAGTACTGGTGGGATTGAAACTGTTTTGAATGGTAAATTTCCTTTTTACCTTACCACACCCCATTCAAAACCAGCTCAACCATTTTTATTTATTTTTGACAATCACTAAGAATTTTCCGCTTTTGGGTTTTGCCGGCTTTCACACTGAAATGTATTTTTATGGTTGAGATCTGCACCCTTGGAAAAAATTAGGAACAGAGAAAGCCTTACATACAGTTCAAAGAATGGCACAGTTGTAATTATCCATTCTCCTTCCATTCCTATTAGCTCTCAGACACAGCCCCTGTGTTAACCATACATTATTATTAGACTGACTTCAGAACGTTAATTGATGCAGAATGAAATTCAGAGCAGGAAACAGGCTTTAGCATTTGATATGAATGGACTGCTAATTAGTGTTACTGTTGTAAAGGTTAACTGAAATTGAAAACTGTTCTTTTAATATCTTGTACTTTCCATGCTTCCAGTCTTCATGAAATAGTCCTGATTGGCATCTTAAGAACAGAGGAAAACGGCAGGTGGAGGGTGCGGGGGGTGGGGGGGGGAAGTACCTCATCTCAAGGAAGTCTACAAGGCATATACCACTGCTGGAATGTTGCTTTGGTTCTCTGTAAAACATCACTAATCCTGCCTCCACTGTTGCAGCGGATAATAGCCTCTGCTTGATCCAGCATGCCTGTAAGTTGCAAACATCCACCCAAAAGTGAAGGACAGGTTTGAAATGCCACGTGTGGCATAGTTTATCATAATTCAGCTTTAGCAATTTCACATTCTTTCCATATTTCCCAGAGAGTGACAGCAATGCGTGTGGAAAGGTCAGAACAGCATAAAGGAGCACATTGCTACTTCAGATGACTAAAAAGTGATTTGTTGTATGAATAAGGAAAGATACAAAAGGGAACCACCCCAGACCATCCCAAGTAAAAGAATCAAGAATCTATGAGGCAAAGATGCGAGAAATATGCCCGGAATAGTCAAAGTTGTCCTTGACTAGACACAGATTTCACATAGCCCTTTCATTAAACTTGGCTAATTGATACTTTGCATCCTTGCATCATTTGTGTATCAGAAGGGCAGGCTAGACAATCATAATGGTCCCTTCTAGCCTTAAAATCTCTGGCAGAGTTTTCCAAAGCTGCCAGTGGAATTCAGATGTGCAGTTACACTAAACTTTAATGGGAGCAGGGCATCCAAATCCATTAGTCAGCTTGGAAAAATCTCAGCCTGTGAATTGAAAACCTACAAATATGTATGCCCTTTGCATTTATGTTGGTAAGAGAATAACTTCTAGACTCCTAGCAATTGTTGCCTTTCAAAGTGTTGTGTCCCTTTTTTATCTACAGGTGCTTATACTCCACTGTAATTCTCCTGGCAACAGGGCCGGCTCTAGCCATTTCGCCGCCCCAAGCACAGTGGCACACCGCGGGGGGCGCTCTGCCGCTCACTGGTCTCGCGGCTCCGGTGAATCTCCCGCAGACGTGGCTGCAGAGGGTCCGCTGGTCCCGCGGCTTCGGTGGACCTCCAGCAGGCGTGCCTGCGGATGCTCCACCAGAGCTGTGGGATCAGCGGACCCTCTGCAGTCATGCCTGCGGGAGGTCCACCGGAGCCGTGTGCCACCTTCCCAGCAACTGGCAGAGTGCCCCCAGCGGCATGCCGTCCCAAGCACACACTTGGCGCACTGGGGCCTGGAGCCAGCCCTGCCTGGCAATAACAGTATTTTGCTGCTGTTGCACAAATGGGAGGAATATAGCTGGAGAATTTTTCTCACTTAGATATTATAAGTGCCAACTAGTATCCTTAGATGATTGTGGAAGTCAAACACGTGCCTCTGAAAGCAGAATCTAGCCCAATTAGCAACAGCATCACCACTGAGGTGTTTGTTCAGAGACTTGTTCGTGTCATAAAATGTGGCAGCTTTTCTGGTCATTACAATTTGTAGTACAATTTTTCAATATTAAGTTTCACATTAGAAAATGTTTGTTGTGATCTATGATGGTGAAAAGAACAAAAGGGAATAAGCACGCAGATGTGCAGGGATAAGTAATAGGTACAAGATTAAATAAAATACGAAAACCTAAGCAGCCATGAGACACTAATTAGCATAAGCAAGTATTTATAAAATATTTTTTCTTAACCATCAGGGCTTTTGAAAAAGTTCTCCTATGTTTGGTTAAATCCCAGCTTAGAACTTTTGCGAAATTTCTCCACCTTCTTTTGTGCCTACCCAGGGAACAATTACTGTGGTTACACAATGATTCATACAACATAAAAATTTCAGCCACAAAATGAATTTTCACACGACAATAGACGCCATTTCTGATGACATGCACAGAACCAATAAAGTCTGATGATACATTCCTTATTGGAAGGCATAAAGATTTCAGAGGACGTCCAACCAGACTTTTTTGCTTACAAGGATGTTCAGGCAGAGCTTAAAAAAAGCTGAGTGGGCAGTTCACTAATGACAATGTACTGTACTAGTTTATGAAAGCAGAGAAATGCTGTGTGGTTCAACTTCACTATAAATGAATCACAGAAGGCAAAACTGACTACTGGTGACCAGAATAATTTGACTGCAAGAAACATACTTACCAAAAAAATGACTGTCGCCTTAAATAACAAAGTGAGACACACGCTTTGAAAAGCTCAGCACAAAAAAAACCTTCACCCAAGAACCTTGAGCCTCTTCCTCTCCCCCCATCTGCCACTTGGTGGGCTACGGCAGCAGCTTCCCAGTAATTTGATACTGCCTTGTGAAAAACCCAAATTTGGCTTGCCCAATACAGACATACGTTACAGTGAGGAGGAGAGCTAGCTTAGAGTCCTACTTTCATGCTCTTTTGCTTGGAAGGGACAACAGAAGTCAAAGGAAGAACAGAATTTTGTTTAAATTAAATTCTTGCTCTTGCAACATTCCTTAGCTGAGTCTTATCTTCAGTGAGAAGAACAGGAGTACTTGTGGCACCTTAGAGACCAACAAATTTATTTGAGCATAAGCTTTCGTGGGCTACAGCCCACTTCTTCGGATGCATAGAATGGAACATATATTGAGGAGATATATATACACATACAGAGAGCATGAAAAGGTGGGAGTTGAGACTGTAGTCCAGTGTCCAGAGATCATCCACACTGGAGCTGACAATGCATGGAAAAGGATAGCCTGTAGGACAGAGGCCACTCACAAGAAATATACTCGAGATATCCATTTTCATTATTAATGTTAATTATTTTAGCATCAACAGTATGCTGAGCAGTGCACATTAGAAATAAAAATGCAGACCCTACCTCTGTCATCTTAAAATCTAAAGCACAAAGGACAGACAAAAAACATACCAGGTCACCCAGAGGAGGGTGATTTTAAGGATTTGCTCTGTTGATTATGTCCTAGTGTTATATTTGTAGCTGTGTCTCAATGATAGACTACATCTCTCGTATAGTCTCAAATGGGGTGCTCATGCCTTAGGACTGGTCTAAATCAGTGGTGCCCAACCTTTTCCTGTTGCACCCCCTCACCAGTAATGGAATCAGTCTGCGCCACTCCCCGTCCCTGCACAGTTGGCTTAGCAGAGGATCTTGGGCTGAAGGTGAAGCAAGGGGAGGAGTTGGAGCTAGAGGTGGAACTGGCCTGGGGGCAGAGAGGGAATGAGGGCAGAGCTGGGTTCAGGGGAGAGCAGCGGGTGGAGTGGAGCTGCAGCTGGGATCAGAGTGGGGCTGGCTGGTGCCCTCTCCCCATGGGGGCTGGCCCAGGCTCAGCTGTGTGCCCCCCCCAAACGTTCCTACATGCTCTCCTGGGGGGCATGCCCCACAGTTTGGGGACCCTGGTCTGAATTCTGCCCTTATTTGCACCTTGCAACCCCATTGAAGCCAATAAGGTTTTATGGATATAAATGAGGGTGGGGTTTGGTCCTTAATCTTCAATGAATGTGCACTAGACAGCACCATAGTCAGAGTACCACCAGCTCCCCAGGAAGTGGCTAGTGATTTTTTTGGAGGTGGGGATATAGGCTGATGATGCCTCATACTTTGGCACTGCTAAAAAATAAGGCAGTAAAGACCATGTGAAAGGAAACCCAAAGTCTGGCAAACTCGGTCTGTGAAGGACAGCTTGGAAAGAGCTTGCAAACCTACTCGGGGGGTTAAACATACTGCTTCACAGGTGCACAGCTAGTCATGGGGGAAGTGCCGGGAAAAGAACTAAAGGCCTTATGGTGACTGAGGAGATCAGTGAAATAGACAACACCACGCAGTAATATAGAGAGCTAAAAACAATAACTGAGCACAACTGGCTGTGGGACAATGAGCAAAAACGAGATGAAACGTCCTTTGACAGCAATAACACAAAAGTCATGTAAGAGCAGCAGATGTTCTTAGTTCCAGGGAATACGTTATTCTCACTCCTGCACAGCAGTGCCTCTATCTAGCATCAATAAACCTCTGTCCCTTGGAGCAGCTCCTCCAACACAGCTGAACCCGCCATAGGGCCCATTCTCAGGGTCCAGTGGCAACTGGTCTCTTCTGAGGCCAGCAGGAGCACAATGGATGTATTCACCACAGCTAAGGACACTTCATGCTGTGGCTTGAAAGCCACTCAGATGTGTCCAAAGCACCATAGGTGCTGGAATGATTTTTATAGTGGGGGTGCTGAAAGCCATTAAACAAAATTGTAAATCCTGGAAACCACTTCAAATCCAGGAGTGCTGCTGCACCCCCAGCATCCCTGTTCCAGCACCTATGCAAAGCACTACATGCCCCAGTGAGTGCCTGACTTCTGCATTACTCACCTAACTCCTGAGGTTTTAACTTCTCTTCCCAGACTGGAAACTGTGAGAGGTCTTTCTCTGCGTTGGGAGCCAATAAAAGAGTATCTGGACCGTCCTGGCAGTGTCATTGGTCTTTCCTTTCATGTCAGTGACTCATTACAACAAATTTTAAAGAAAGAGCAAAACATCCTCATTAAGGTCTCGAGTCTCTGCTCTGTTACACCCCTTTTACACCTGCCACTCCAATGGCTTCAATTTCTTCATTGTTTAATGCCTGAATTGGAGCTGATGCCTGTTGTTTTCGATTCCTGCCAATGCCTCCCATTATTGTTTTAAGACTCTCTCTGTATAGCGGCTTGGAGTGCAATACTAGAGATTCAAAAATTTCCCATAGTCACCATCATTTGAAGACTTATTTATGATTAGTTACCTTGTAAATCACACCCATAGTGATGTTATCATTGTTTATTTGCCGTACACAAGTTCTTTTGCTAAGAAACACTTGGCAACATATTTCACACATTTTGCTGTTATGGTTCTTAGTGCATTTACTGCCCTTTCCTCTCCAAAGTGCAGCAGGACAGCGATTATGCACACTTGGTAAAGAATGTGCTTAAATCTAGTGGAAAGGAGATAGAGAGTTGTATAAAATGATAGACTTTGCAGCCAATGAGCCTTCACTGATTGGGAAGAAGAAGAAATGAAATCCCATAAACAAAACTTTATAGTCACTCGGAATAACATGTCCTTAAGGCCAAAAAAATTTCTCAGCCAAAATACTGACATGGACTTCACTGACTGAAGCCATCTATAGTTCATCGTCCGCTGTCATTCTCCAGATGAATTAAGTCTGTCCAAGTCATTTTCTACATCCTGCTGTCAGGCACAAACAAAATTTGCCATTTAGCAAAGAATTCAGGTAGGAAAGATACGGTTGTGTATTTTTGCAGATAATTAATGGATCAGATGCACATGAGAATGAGGTAATTGTTATTCAGTGTTGGCTCCTAGCTTAGTTTAGCTTAATTGTCATGCCAGGAAGCATGAGGAGGGTTGGAGCAGACAGCTGATTCCACTCTGATTGTGTAGTCACTTCAGTGCTCCAAGGATTATGAAGTGGTCAGTCATCTACTCATGAATTCATTGCTAAACTCTTCCTCAAAGTGCCTACTAAGCAAGGGAGGAGAGATGACAGGTGAAGTCAGGGCCGCCCAGAGGGGGGAGCAAGTGGGGCAATTTGCCCCAGGTCCCGCTAGGGCCCCTGCAGCAGGGCCCTTCACTCGCTCCAGGGGCCCCGGAAAACTCTCATGGAGCCTGGGCCCCTGGAGCTTCTTCCGCTTTGGGTCTTCTGTGGCAATTCAGCGGCAGGGGCGCCCCGCTGCCAAAGACTCCAGGCCCCCTGAATCCTCTGGGCGGTCCTGGGTGAAGTAAACCCAGTCAGTGGATTTTCAAAACCCAAGCACATTGTGTCTAAATGGGTAGCTAAGCATACGTAGTTATGCACATATAGCTTTTGGTCAGGAATTTTCTTAGGCCATATTAAGCATCTATCTGTTCTGAAAATCTGATCACATAGTTATGTGCACAGACTCATTGGGAGATGTGGTCAGAGCAGGAGCACCAGACTGGGATGGGGGCAGGAATCAGGGGACCATGGCTCCATCACTTGTTACAGGCCATAAGGGCGAAGAAGGCCAAGGGGGATGGTGGAGAGGAGCGAGCAGAGGGCAGGGTCTTGGCAGGGAGAAGAGGCAGCAGGGAGCGGAGCCTCAAGGAGAAGAGGTGGAGTGGGGATGGAGCACTGAGAAGAAGGGGCGTTTAAGGTGCCGGTGGCCCCCCAACACACACACTTTTACAGAGCTTCCGCTGCTCCTGGGTCAGAGCTGAGTGGCTGCCTGGATCTGGGATTTGGCATCTCCTCTGTGTTGAGGTTAGAGTTGTCTGGTGGCACTTTGGCTTTGTTTCTTGGAGTCAAGTTTCAGTCTTTCTGAGGGATTCTGAAATGAGGCCAGTGACGTCCTGTATGTAGTACCTGGTTTGTTGAAAATGTCAGAATGTGATTCCAGATAACTATCTTGTTTCATAAATCTTATGGAAGAACTTTGGAACAGAGCCCAGATTCTGCTCTGCGATCAAGTACTGCCGTACACTAGTAAGAAATCAACATATGCTTATATGCATGCACAGTGCAGAATAAACGCATAGGAATATGGAAGACTGGGTTAGGCATTAGGATGTTATTTCCTAGACAAGCTGAATGACTTGCTGTATATTCCCCTTTAGGTTAACCAGGCCAGCCTTCCACTTATCAGGCCACCTGCAGACATCAATATCCCTGCCACAGAAAAGAAGCTCTTCAACATTTTTAATGGTCGATAACCCTGCAAAGTTTGCTCTGAAGCTATTTAAAAGAATGGAACGTCCTGGTGGTTCCAGGGAGAAGGAAAATGCTGTATGAGAGGGGCTGACAAAGGCAACTTCTACCAGGGCACATGAGTGCTTATCTGGAGGACTGGTCCGTGGGAAAGTTTACCTCTTTCCTTCTAGAAGTTTGGGGAAAAGTCAAAGACAGGAGCAATGCGTAGCTGTAATAACCCATGCATTAAGTCCACTGAGCTACTTTCCTGTCTTTTCTCTCCTTTCCCATAGTACTGTAGGTATGGAATTCTCTTGGCTCCATCAGTACACAGACTGCTGTACACAGAGCTGACACTGGACTCACCCAGAGACAACTACTGAAGGTGTTTTTGTTTGATTGTCCTCAGGTTTACAGAAAGTGCCTGTGGGGAGTGAAGCTGTGAAAGAATCCCCTCAGACGTGTTGGACTGGCTCCACATTGGGCTGGTAGCTAGGAGACGAGCCGGGAGAAGGATCCCCAAGCTCTGCTGGAGAAAGTGCCTCAAACGACAACAGGTCAAATCTGGGGGAAAACCATTCTCACCATTTACAAGCCAGATGGTGCGTAAACTCCCCAAGGAGCAATGCATGGGATAAATGAGGTAAAGACATTTAACATTTCAGCCGTCCTGAATGGCCACATCTCCAGCAACTCCATCCCTACTAGGTGCCAAATAACTCTAGGCAGAAGCCCAACATGGCGAGCCTGCATTTCTGAGGATTCCACACAGGCTTGCAAGAGACAGGATATGAAGCTGCAACCTCTGAAAGGCTCTAACTTTAGCCAGTGTACAAGGCAGTGTAGATGAATAGGGGTGCAGCCTCATACAGGGAAAGAGGATCTATATATGTAACAGTGCACTTCTTAAAGATGCCCTTCTCTACATGTTCAGCTTTTAAGCTCCACAGTGGTAGCACAGAGCATTCACAGCTGTAAATCCTCCAGTCCCCACTGTCAGCAGACCTCTAACTTTCCTGTTTCACAGAAAGAATCCTGCTGGTGAGGTTATAGGAAGAGTTATTTTCACTGGAGGAAATAGTTTCCTAGCACTGTGAGTTTCCCGCATGAATTGCTTTCTGTGTTCCTGACTTTGGGTCTTGGCCCTACACTGTGTCCCATATTTGGGCCTTGGCAGGTTAAAAGGTGTGAGATCGTATGCTTGGTTACCGCACATATTTTGCCCTGCCAAAAGTATTTGAATAGTGTGAACATAAAGGCTTCTGTGTCTGGAGCAATTCTGGTTTGATTATTTGGTGTGCATTTCCAGCACACTTTAACACCGAGAGAGGAGTAGGTATCCCAGCAAACGCAAGCTTCTGTCAGCCAGGCACCCCAGTGGGAACCAGCACCTAGTTCTGGAGCGGACTGAACTATTTTGCAGAAAGAGATGGGAGATGTCTCTTCCTTGTACAGTAATAGATATTTCACTCACTTTTCTCTTTCTCAACAGCTTTAACTAAGATAAAATGTTAAAAAACATCAAAGTGATTTATGAGCCTAAGTCCCATTTTCAAAAGTAGCAGAGGCACATATGGTATTGCAGTAGTACCTAGAAGCCCAAGCCATGGACTCCACTGTGCTCAGTGCTGCACAAACCCAGAACAAAAAGGCAGTCCCTGCCCACAAGAATTGACATCATTGAAAGTCAACGGGAATTAAGCTCCTAAATCACTTATGGCCAGATTTCCAAAAGGGGTTTAGGTACCTGACTCATTGAAATCAGTAAGCATTAGGTGTCTAAATATCTTTACAAATCTGGCCCTGAGGCACTTTTGAATATTTTACCTTCTGTATTTTTTTTTTTAAATGTTTCACATACTGCAATTCTGGTGCAGTTTTACTGCAAAGGGCCACTTTTAACTCAGAGTGTCCTTCAGAACACAGCCTTGTTTATCTTTATCCATGCTAAAATATTCATTAAAGACAGAATTCTGCTTTGTATTATGCAAAGAAACGTTGTGCTAAGAGTTGCCCGCATTGTATCTGACATACGGCTGTAGAAAGGTTTTAATATTCAGACATTGCTACTCTTGTTCAAAAAGAATCTTGGCTGATTTTTCTAAACCAAACCAAAATCTGTATTTAATAAAAATGGAACATTTAATTAAACCATCTCTCTGGATAATTTATTTTCACAGGGATTCTTGGCCATCGACATTTCTGGTTCTTTCCAAAATTCATCACTAATCATTACTGTGGATCCATTAGTTCAAACAGAAAATGTAAAAAGTACCTAGAGCTGGGAAGGGTTGTAGTAAGTGTTGCCCCTGGTTGCTGTTATAGCACAACCCTTTGTTGAATTTTTTTGTAAGGGTGACACCCACTAGTGGGGTCCTGTGATAGGACCTCATAGCAGAAATCAACAGCCTTAAGATGGTAAGCATTTCAACCTGCCCCTTTGAGGGGATGTTAATCTGCCGCTGTTGACCCATCTTTCATTAAAATTAATGAAAACTGCGTGGCCAAATCCACTGTGATGCTTTGAAATTCTCAAGCTAGAAAAAAATGTTGAAATGCAAAGGCAGGGCTAAGATCCTTTCCTTCACTCTGTCCCAGTTTCCTAACAACGTCACATCCTTTCTTTGAACCCTCAGCTCACAAATGCCTTGTCTACATTGCCCCAGAGTTGTTTGTCTTGTTTTTGTTTTGTTTTTTTAAAGTCTACCCTGGTATAAGATCCCTGCATGAAACTTCAGGTAGGCTGGTTTAGTTTTGGTGGCAAGAATTGGATAGGGAGGAGGATAAGCTGATATTGACAAATTAGTTTGGGGGTTGAGGGAATGCTTTTGATTCATAAAGGAAAGTTAACTTCAGTTTTAACTATGGAGTGAGTAAGTGCCTTTGCATAGCCTATCTACATAGCTGATTGTACAAAACAGAGAAGAAAAGAGTAATGGTTTTACAATTTATGGCATTATTGCTAACTAATCTCTAGAAAAGGAATAAAAAGCGATCACTAGATATAACAAGAAGTCCATTTTAATCAAAACATTGATTTTCCTTTGGAATTATTCCATTCCAGTTCACTTTATTCTTCTGATATAGACTCAGTTATCAATAGCATCATTGAGATGAAACAATGATATAGTTCAAGCTCTCTTTTTATTCATCAGGCAATGTGAGCAAATACTTTCGCTTTTTGTCATACTCTTATACAGAGCTACGTTTAACTGAGTGCTCTCCTATTCCCCCAGCAGCTACAACTCAGTGTGAAGGGTTTAAATAACGGCAAGCAGTAAAATATGATAGTTAAGCAAATTCAAGTGGAAATAATGTGAAAAATATTATTTGGAGTAGACACAGATCTTTCTTGTGATTTCACCTGCATAAAAAATGTTGCATAAAAATGCTCCTTTTATAGTCCAAATCAACAAAGGGCCCTGAAGTGAAATTTCATATCTCTGTCACCTAATACACCTGTGCATATTTTTTATGAAACAAAATAATCCTTTTTTTACATTGCTGTTATCCAGGACATTTAAACATACTTGATGCTATTTTGTTTTCGCTGCAGGGAAGCTAGCTCATGAAATTATCTGAAAGGTATCTAGAATGAGTAATCAAAAAGCCTGACCTGCAACATTAGCTCAGTGTTAGCACGCTTCAGACTGACAATTATTTTCTGATATGATATGTGTGTGTATGAATATTGAGAGGAAGAATGCATGAGCCTCTTCACTACAATTCTGTGGCTGGCTCTGCATCTTAAACTATTTTCCTGTTATGAGGAACAGTAATCAGACTATTGGAAAAGTTCAAGTGACTTGTATATACTGTAACTTGACGTTTGATTAGTTAAATTTTCTGAAGGGACTGGACTGATTGGTAAAGGAATATAAAGTTTTTGAGCCAGATTCAGATCTCATTTTTATCTGTCTTCTGTACTTTTATGGCCCCTATTCCCACAATATCTGACCACTTCACTGTCTTTAATGTTTTTATTCTTACAACCCCCTATAAAATAGGGAAGTACTATTATCCCCATTTTACAGATGAGGTAACTAGGCCCAAATTCCCACAGTGATTCAATGGCAGACCTGGGATTAGAAGCCATGTTTCTTGTCACCAATGCCCAGGCCACTGGGTCAGGTTGCTAAAGTCTATTTTAAAGTGTTCTTTACTGCTTCAGTTCTGCTGAATTGCCATGCATGTATATATACTCAATTGATTTTAATGGAATGCCCATCTAAAAACCAGCATCACTAGAGGGGACAAGGAGTCCATAAGCATTGGGGTCATCTCATGCCCTGAAAGTGCTGTTTAAAATGAGAAGCATGGCTGTGTCAGATTAGAGCATAGTTGTATAATGCATCCCATAAATCAGAGAGCAAAGATGAATAGTCATGATGTATGTGCTGCATTATTATGCATATGATGTCTTTGCTGGCTAGAGTAGTTAGAATAGGTTATATGGCCAAACAATACATTCTGCACTGGCTTGATAAAAGCCTTAGGATGCCTTCTCCCCTCATGGCTAGTTGAGATTGGGATTGCTGTGGTGGTAAAAAGCTGATTTACTGGCAGGGTGCTGATCGCATGTATCTTTTTGCGCCTCTGGTGGTTAGCGCAATGACAGACAATAACAGTGACTCCAGAGGCACCTGTTTTAATCTCTGAAAAATAGACCAGAAATAGATATGGCTAAATTCGGGGATCACTTATACACCAGATTGACTTTAGCTTTTTGAGTTTAACCTTCGGTTTAGCATTCTGGACCTAAGGCGATTGCACAGGATAAGTGCTTGGGGAAGAAATATGGAGCGGGAATGATTCACTAAGGATGGCATTCATGCATCAGAGGTCAATAGAACTAGCAGAAATTATTTTAATCCACCTCTGAAAGAGATTGTCTTGAGGTGAATTAGCAGAAACTGTAGCCATCTTGCAAGTGAGACTAAGTTGGGAATACAGGAGTAGGTATTCTACAGTCTTCCACTCACAGCAAAAGGCATGTCTATACTGCACTCCAAAGTGTGCTTGCAGCTTGAGTAGACATATCCATGCTAGCTTTGCTAAAAATTGCCGTGTAAATGAGGCAGCTTGAGTGGCAGTAGGTATCCAGACAGGCGAGTACAGCCCATATTGAAGCCCATACTGCTGCATCTACACTGCTCTTTTTAGTAATGCTGGGATGGATAAAGCTAGTGAGTATGCTGCAATCACACCTGGAGTTGCAGTGTAGGGTGACCAGACAGCAAGTGTGAAAAAATTGGGATGGGGGTGGGGGGTAATAGGAGCATATATGAGAAAAAGCCCCAAATATCGGAACTCCCTATAAAATTGGGACATCTGGTCACCCTATTGCAGTGTGGACATACAACGACTGCTACACATGCCATAGTGTGCTCAGTTGTGTGCCAGGTCTGGGACAGCAATGAATGGGCCAGATTCTGATCTCAGTTACACCAAGGCAAATCCAGAGTAACTTTGCTGAAGTTAATGGAGTTACCCTGGATTTACCCCAGTGTAAATAAAAGCAGAATTTGACCTGGATATCTGGAACTCAATCACAGCAAACCCATCTGTAACTTAAGACCCACATTTCCTGAGTATTTTTGAATAAGCTCATCTGAAACAGAGTTCTGACAATGCTAGATAATGAAATGTTACAAGTAATGGAGATTGCAAACTTAAACTTATTTTCTAAAAATGAAAACATATACCTAGGCTATCAAACATGAACCTGATATATACTGCTGTACCATCTCTGACCAGATAGTGTGTTATTGGCCCATCTCTGACCAGATAGTGTGAGATCTGGTTGACTTCTCAACCCCAGTCTCCTGCTCTCCAAGTTGGGAGGCTCTCAGTGTGTGGTGGTGAAGGTGTGTTCATCATTGCAGTGGAGAGACTGCCTAGCATTGCTCATCAGACTTTCTGCCTGGTGATTAAAGAGCATTTTAAGGGTTTGGGAGTTATTTCTCAGGTATGCTGTGGGGCATGGTGCTCCCAACAAATGAGCAGAAAGGTGTGAAGCAGAGGGCAATGATAGAAGGAGATCACCAAAAGATATTGAATGTCGTGAGAGAAGTGGAGCTGCAGAAAAGAGGACCAGGTTTCAGGAGGGATATGTACTGGTGTTAGACTACAGATTCAGAAATGAAAGACTTTAGCTGTAGTGTAGACATAGCTTATGTCAGCATAATCTCGGTCATTCAGGGATGTGACTAAACCACCCCGAGTGACATAAGTTATACTGACTTACGTGCACACTCATGGGCACGGAGCTGAGCCGATGGGATAGCTTTTCCTGCCAACAAAGTTGCCTTTCGCAGAGGTGGTTTTAACTATGCCGACAGAAGAGCTCTCTTTCCTGTCACCATAGAGTGTTTTCACCCAACCCACTGGAGCGGAGCTGCGGCGCTGGTACAGCTGCTGGGCTATACGTGGTGACGTGCCCTTAGAGTTGCTCTTGAGTGTGGCTTGGAGATAAACAGCAGTCTCAACATGCAGCACTGGCCTGCCAATATGTTTAATAAAGGTCTTTGCCTTTAATAAAACTGCCTGGTTGCTGCATCGCCAATTGTTAATGAAAAAAATGAGGAAAGGAGCTTCTAGACATAGTTACCTGATAGATGTTTATAGGTAAATACGATTACCACTGACTCCCAAAGACAAGAGGTATTTTCTTTTCTTGTTTCTGACTCATCATAGCTGCGCTGGGGCTGGTTACCTCATTAATATTTCTAGGAGAAAACAATAGCTTGATGTACTATAGCTTTGAAAAATCTATAGCTTTTCATGCTGCTCCACTTTGCCTGGAGCAGCCCTTTTATTGAGAGACTTGACTGAGACACATGAGGCTGCTAAGCAAATCCCTCAACAAAAGTAGCTTATTATGGCTAGCCTTCCACTGCTAATCTCATCTGTGTTGTCTACTGCTCCACTGCCTGACTTTAAACTCCCAGCAATTAGTAACTTACAATAAAGAAAAGCTGAAATTAACAAGATGTGTGCTCAGCAGCACATGTATTGTAAGATTCATTTGCTATGTCACTTCCTCTCACTTCCCTTTTTATTACCTAATTTAAAGTGTAAGCTCGTTGGAGCAGGGGTCTTGGTGTCTTGTGTATGCAAACGAACACACACAGCTTGTTCTTGTCCAAAGCATGCGTTTTCTGTTTGTTTAATTTTATTTTGTGCAATGAAAAGGTGATTTAAAATGTCCAATATAAGGTCCAAGATACAATAAAGCTTTTTGTGGGGAATGGTGGGGGCTTTGGAGTGTTTGCTGATTTCCTATCCCACTAGTTCACACCACTTGGCTTCCTGTATCACCATAATCCTCCCCCAGTCAAGAGAGGTTGGCTAAAATTCACCCTGTAGCCTGTTAGACCAATCAGAGGGGTCACTGTGGAGTGAGTCAAGACTTCTTCCCAATATACCAGGGGCTTTGCAGGTTGCTTCCACTGTCTTCTTAACTCTTGCCAGCCTGGGTTACAACAGACCAGAGTGGCTAATTAAACACAGGTTTTTTTATGTCACAGAGTCCAAAGCACAGGGCCACTGATGGGATTTACAGACACTTAAAAGATAATAAGGTGATAAGTAATGGTCAGCATGGATTTGTCACGAATAAATCATGTCAAATCAATCTAGTAGCTTTCATTGACAGGGTAACAAGCCTTGTGGCTATCACAGGAAGCGGTAGAGGTGGTATATCTTGACGTTAGTATGGCTTTTGATACAGTCTTGCATGACCTTCTCATGAACCAACTAGGGAAATACAACCTAGATGGAACTACTATAAGGTGAGTGCATAACTGGTTGGAAAACTGTTCCCAGACAGTAGTTATCAGTGGTTCACAGTTAAGCTGGAAGGCAGGGGTGAAAGTAAGGTGATACAGGCCGGTACGGCGTACCAGTAAAAAGTGGGTGCCAGTACACTTTAAATGTTTAATGTCATTGCCTCTTTTGTCCCCCTCCCCGACTACCAACTGGAGCCGGGGGGTTGCAAAAGAAGTAGGTGCCCTGAGGCTGCAATTTAAAAGGCCCTGGGGCTCTGGTCACCACATTGGTGGCCAGAGCCTCAGGCCCTTTTAATCGCCACTGGAGCCCTGGGCAATTAAGGCCAGGCAGTGCAGATGAGCTGACTGGAGGATGCTGACACCAGCCCCGCCCCTTCTGCCCAAGGCCCCTCCCCTTCTGGGGGGGGGGGGCAGAGCTGGCCCCTTACCGGTAAGAGCTCCATTTTACTTTCACCTCTGCTGGAAAGGCATATCAAGTGAAATCCTGCAGGGATCAGTTCTGTTCAATATTTTTATCAATGATTTAGATAACGGCATACAGAGTACACTTATAAAGTTTGCAGATGATACCAAGCTGGGAGGGGTTTCAAGTGTTTTGGAGATTAGGATTAAAGTTCAAAATGAACTGGAGAAATGGTCTGAAGTAAATAGGATGAAATTCAAGGACAATGCAGGGACAATGCAAGTACTCCGTTTAGGAAGGAACCATCTGTGGCAAACGTACAAAATGGGAAATGACTGCCTAGGAAAGAGTACTGAGGAAATGTATATGGGAGGCCATAGTGGATCACAAGCTAAATATGAGTCAACAGTGTAACACTGTTGCAAAAAGTCAAACGTCATTCTGAGATGTATTAGCAGAAGTGTTGTAAGCAAGATGCAAGAAGTAATTCTTCCACTCTATTCCATGCTAATTATGCCTCAACTGAAGTATGGTGTCCAATTCTGGGCACCACATTTCAGGAAAGTTGTGAACAAATTGGACACGACCTATGAGGGAAGACTGAAAAAATTGAAGTTGTTTAATCTGGAGAAGAGAAGACTGAGGGGGGACATGATAACAGTTTTCAAGTACATAAAAGGTTGTTACAAGGAGGAGGGAGAAAATTTGGGCTTTTAACCTCTGAGATAGGACAAGAAGCAATGGGCTGAAATTGCAGCAAGCACAGTTTAGTTTGGCCATTAGGAAAAACTTTCTAAATGTCAGAGTAGTTAGCACTAGGTAGGTTGTGGAATTTTCACCATTGGAGATTTTTAAGAGCATGTTAGACAAACATCCGTCAGGGATGGTCTAGATAATACTTAGTCCTGCTTTGAGTGCAGGGGACTGGACTAGATGACCTCTCAGGGTCCCTTCTAGTCCTATGATTCTATGATTCAGCAACGCTAATGGTCAGGCAATACTCTACATCTCCCAGTTCTCAAAAGTAATCCCTCTGGTAAATTGAGTTTACTGTGACTAGTTCATACTTTATCATAATTGCCACTCCCTTGTTTAGTGTTATCAGAGATGCCAAGGGCTGAATTGGCCTGAATATCAAACTCCCTTTTTACTCCTAGGCATGGCTGAGGTACATTAGAAGGCAACATGTACCTGCATTGTGAGCATACTGAGGACTTTGGTCTCTGGAGTTGTCAATCCTGGTACTTTTACTGAAAATAAAACCAAAAAGTCTCTGTAGGCTACGCCTCAAAGTGCCTTGTGCTGACTGTACATTGCTGCTGCTGGTGGTGACTATATGGATAAGGAGGGGAATCTGCATGGCTCTTGGTTACTCCTTTAATATTGTATTTTCCATCTGCAGACTGCTCGTTCCAAAGGATCAGCAAAGGCTGTGACAAAATAAGCAGTCACTTTTAATAAAAGTTCCCTTTTCCCATTCAGTTCAGATCCTCTTTCACATTTTAAGTATCTTGATAGTTTGCAGACATAGCCGTGAGCTGTGCCTGCAGCTTTACAATATATCTGTCAAACAAAGAAAACTTGTACAAATTGATGTGGCAGTGCCCTCTTCAGTCACTCTGGCTTGGTGTGCTTACCAAACCAGGTACTCTTATAAGTTCTATACTCGCTGGACAAAATGAGTCCCCTGTGGCTGTTTCTGTATTACTCTGCTGGTCCACAGATGGTTTATTTCTAGCTATGGCCTCACAATCGCTATCTCTAGCCAGGTCCTTCCCTCCACTGCCCCGTTTGTGTCTGTGTGTGTAATTCCCACTTGCCTTGCTGCACCCTTGCAGTCTACCTCTCTATTGCACATATTCAGTGCTATAATAGAGATGCATACACAATAAAGGATGCATTTCAGCATTGTGGATCTGAATCTGAATTTTGCAGTGTTGGCCCATCACTAGCCTATGAAACCTATTCCTGAGTTGGGGCTTCAAATATTTTCTGATTCTCCTTAATTCCAAAGCATGCACCTGATCATTTGGGTCACCAGGTCCAGAGGCTGATTATATGCGTGTTACTTATTTGATCCCTAGAAGATATAAGCTTCCTTCCAAGGTAGAAAATACTGTGGTTCAGAGTGCTGGCCCAGGAACCAGGAGAAAACAATAGAGCTGCAATTCATTGAAGTCACTGGAGCCATGACAATTTATATCAGCTAAGAATCTTCCCCATGGGTTCTAGCCTGGCTCTTCTAAATGGACATTAAAGCTCTATGGTATAAGATCAGGAATTTACCCATTGGTGCTTTCACTAAAATAAACTTTCTCATCAATGTTGTATAGGTCCTTTAATTGGGTTGCTGGCTGCCCTCCATCCCAGAGGTGGCTGCATTTCAGTTGTGCTGGGAATATATAATTGTAAAGTGCTTTGGATGCCTTCAATAGGAAAGACATAATAGATATATAATTGACATTACTGAGAAAGGGGACTTCGTTTATAGATTTTCTCCCAATAAATGTTCAGCTGCAGGTATTCCCATGGTACAGTGATGTACGCTGCAGTGCATCACAAAGGGAAAACATACTCCAGCTTTCTATTTCAGTGACTTTGAAATAGCGGTGTAGAATATATTTACAAATACCTCTGTTGGATGCATGCATGGGACTACAGATGCAACTGCCTTTTAGTTTAATAGGAAGCCAGTTTGTCAATCTCTGCACAATTAGATGAGATTATACCACCGTCTTTCTTCTCCCAGTATGCCCCTTCATTCAAGTTATAGCCTTAATGCTCCTTCCAGTCTGCACATCCCTCCCTCTGCATGTTTAAATTGGAAAAGGAACTTCCCTGATGTACATGAATTCTGGAAGCAAGGACAAACAGGAAATCTATGTACGCTACTATCTTAGTGGTGTCTACCAGTGGCTTCTGTGTTTTTAAATGAATATAGAAATCTATCAGAGATAGCATTCCTTTGTGAGGAATAAGCCACAAACATTGCTATATGGCTAAACTTTTGGGCAGCTCAGGGGCTCAACTGGCTTTAGTTTTACGGTTTTAACCTTTAATTTAGCTATTTGGACCTAAAGGGATTGTTTTCCGACATCCCTTGTAATCTTTTTAGCACAATCCTTTCCCATGCAATCCTTACTTTGCTTTTATGAGTCCTGGAGTGACTGTGCTCATTTTTAGTAACCCCTCCCATCATTGGTACCACTTTGTGTTCTGGCGCAGTGCAAATCTTGTTAGGTCAGTTTAGGTTTAGTCAATATCCCAGCCATACTATTTCATATGCATTTCAAATAGTGGTCATGAAATGCACTCTAATCAGGATAAGCCCTTTTGATGTCCACTTTCTCATATTTTTTGAGTAGTAGGATGTGCGATACAGAGCTTGTCATCATAACATAGGGCCAAATGTTCCAAGTGCTTGGTGGAGTTACACCCACTGGCGATCTGGCCCATCATTCTGTTGGGTTTATTTGTAATGTGGTGTTTTGTTTTAATTGCTCTGTGCATTTCCCTGGGGCTGAAGGTTTATTAGTTTCATCAAGTGATCGGATCAGTAGAAGGCCACAGGTGCCGCTGATCCGTTCTTTTCTCAGGTCTCATTTTTAACGCTTACGCTGCTGTTTACTCCATCATGTTAGCTCTACTGCTACTGCAGTGAAATCAGTGGAACATTAGGCGGTGCTTGGTATATTCAAAAGTATAAAAGGGGCAATCCACTAGATGGGAGACATGTCGTGGCTGTAATATTCCACCACAGCAATGGTAGGCCGTTTCCTAATTAATACAATACGTTCTCCCTGTTATTCTAACGTACTTTTAATTTGCTCTTTATGTGACATCTTTCTATCTGTGAAAGGCGAAAGCTTCCCTGCAGTACAAGGCATAGATTTGTTTTTCCTGTCTACAGCATCTGATCATTCTAATTTCCCTCAGATTTATGATCTGAGTATTACTTTACTGTTAGATCCCAAATCAATGAATAATGCACTGGTGCTGGATCATTAGCAATATGCATTTGTGTCATCCCAGTCTGTTAAATATATCATCATGCAAGGAATCATATTCCCCCTCTCCATAATCATCTCAGTCACTTGTCCTCATTGTCTCAGTTGACCACCTGCTTTTATGCATTAATGCCTGAAGACTTGACTTAGCCTGCTTCACTTGCTAAATTTTCTTCCTGCTGTAATTTCATATGTTTTGCTTTACTGTTTGTGCACAATGGGAACATATCATCCACTGTTTAGGCTATCATCTTCCACTGAGTCCTTTATCTCTACTACCATCATGCTAAATAACAGTCATTGTGGCCCTGCTGGAATCCATTTGATTTATTTCCATGCATGAGCTATACATCTCTTTGAATTCTCCTGCTTTGGCATTAACGAGGGATATATCAAGTTTCAGGTAAGGCTCCCTAAATAATTGTCTGAGCTTGCTGTTTCCTTGTTTGTCAATAAACCAATCTCCAGTCATATCATCTTGCAAAATGCCATACTCATAGCTTGTGTTTTTCTTTATATGGCTCCGAGTTTCATTATAAACCAAACCTACAAACTCCAGTTCCAGTTGGCTTGTCTGTCAGAACTGGTGTTTATCAAAAGCTGCATTCCTCCTGTGCAAAATGTTAACCTTGATTCTGCACACTAGTGCTGTATGTTTCAAGAATGTCTTGAGCAGCTGTCCCAGTCAAAGGCAGCTGCTAAATCATACGTTGGGTAGTAGTTAACATTTTTCTCAGCTGATATTATTGCAGAATTTCTCTTTGTAACACTCTTTTTCCATATGGCCAGTACTGTCTGCCTGTATTACATTACTTTGGAAGAATGAGAGGCTGCATCTCTAGCAAAATAGTGTAACTTTCTGTCTTTTGTATTTGTTCTTGATTATCTGGATCACTGCTCTTTCCAGTAATGTATGGAAAGGCTGAGCCTCCACAGAACCTCCAAAAGGTAATATGACTTCCCTGTCCATGCTAATGGCAGACAACCCCAAAGACACCAGTCAAAGCTATATTTAGCAACTGCAGTCGAACAAATGATCTTGCTTAACTAAATTCTCAAATCCCAGGTCTCTGCACTGTAGCAATGGCATCAATACCACCACTGTCTTTTATGAATCCAACTACATAACACTTAATATCAGCCAAACACCATGCAGCTATCTATTCTTAATTACCAGGAATATTTTCCACCACTGCTAAATGGGGGCAGTTTAGAAATACAGCACCTGTTTGCAGCAATTGCTTCCTAAAACAATAGACAACTTCTATATTATAAATACTTCAGAACATTTGGTCAGAGTTTAGAGTCCAAAACTGGGCCTTTTAAAAGAACCTAATAACCCCCTGGAAAAAACCCAAATTAAAACATTAGCTAGAAAACAATGCTACTGGATTATTAGCAAATGGGGGCCCAATGCCTTACGTTCAAATTGCATTGAAACTCCCCCAAAGTTTGGGGAAGTTGGGATCCTTGGGGATGGTTTGGTAATTTAGAGGGATATGGGCCAGTCACTACCCGGGCTGGGATGGTGAAAAGGGTGTAAAGAAATAGGAGCCTACCCCCCCCCATTGACTCTTTTAAACTCCTTTAAAAATCCCTACCTAAGTTTAGATCAAGGTTTGAGTTCACGTCTAACATGGAAGTTTTTAATCTTTGACTGATCCTGGGCCTTAATGAAACAGCACTTCTGATTAGATTTGCTTGAAAGTGAATGGTTTTCTGCCAAAAGACACTAAATGAAAGAAATTGAAATGTTTCATGGGAATGCATTTATTTTGTTGAAATTTTCAGAAGAAATTATTGAAATGTTTCATTGCAATATGGTTTATTTCAAAATTTTATAATTTTAACTTTTATGTTATATTCAAATATATAAAAGTAAAAACAACAAAATGAAAATAAAATGAATTAAATGAAAGGTCCTGGGTTTTTTTATCTTCCTCTGCAGTGTGGGGCATGGATCACTTGCTGGAAGATTCTCTGCACCTTGAAGTCTTTAAACCATAATTTGAGGACTTCAATGGCTCAGACACAGCTTTTGATACAGGAGTGGGTGGATGAGAGTCTGTGGCCTGCGCTGTGCAGAAGGTCAGACTAGATGATCATAATGGTCCTTTCTGACCTTAAAGTCTATGATTCTATGATTGCTGAAAAAAAGTTCAGATTCTTTTGTTCTGAGAAAAAATCCAAGATTTTTGACTTTGAGATTAAATCAAATTCAAAATCTTGAAATTCCTTGTAGGGTAGAGATTCTCTTATCCGCCTGGTGTTGGTGGCTGTATTGTTTTCTCCACAGTGCTGAATAACATGATGTGCATGTCCAGATGTGGTGGTTAAATCTTCAAGAGAATATCTGCCTCCGCAAGACACCCAGTTGTTTTGACAGGTGTAACCTTGAGCCCTACTATCTATAGTCTGATTGTTTTTTCACTGTTCAGGTTGGGAGGCTGTTAAAGGCTGAGAAATGTAGAAATGATGTGCTAGCAGGGCTTTGGCTGGGTCGCTCTACAACAGCAGGTCCCTGAAAGAGCTATAAGTGTAATTTGGGAGGTTATTTTTTTAGAGAATAATACGATAATCAAGGAGATATGACAAGACCATTGATCAGAGTCTCAGTAACAGACAGATGGAAATAAGAACACCCAGAGAGTAAAGAGGAGAATCAAAATGGAGGGAGGGATTTTCCTGTCTGCTACCACCTTTATATGCTGCTATAGCATCACATAAAAGCAGGAAGAACCTCAAATACAACCAGGGGAGGCTTCCCTTAGCACCTGCTTTGTACAGCTCAGCAAGGCCCCTTGCCAGGGGCCCTGGTATAGTGGAGGCACTTGGAGGGAGTAGAGGGAACCTGGCCATTGCAGCTTCTTCTGTCATGACTCTGGCTTGCCATAGTCGGCTTGCCTTCTAGGATTGCTATAAGTTACCCGGAGGAGGCTGGGGAGCTGTTTCAGCTCCCACAGCAGCCTGGACACCCTGGACCATCTTTTCCCCCTTTCCACCTGGCCACAGCACAACATTTCATCCTTAGCACCAAACACATAGGTAGCCCAAGGTGCTGCACACTTCAAGGGGGAAACTGCATCATTTAAATGGACAGCTAATTCTCGACTGTCCCTGTTGAGTCTTTCATTTAAGAATATTGTAATTTATGCCACAGATTTCTCATGAGTTTCCTTGGCCTCAGGTTGGTAGAGCAGTTATACTGATGTAAATAGCTACCACGTTTGTAAAACAGAGAGATAGGGAACCTGGACAGGGAAACTGGTGCACACATTAGGAAGCCTGGCAGAGCCAAGATCTGAACCCAGATCTTATGCCTCCCAGTCCAGTGCCTTAATGACAAAAACATCCTCTCTCTCAATAAGGCCAGATTCAGTGCTAACATAAATGGGCACAACCCCATTGAAGTCAAAGGAGTTGCTATTACTTGCACCAGCAACGAATTTGGCTCATGGTCCGGGATGATTGATTGCAAAACATATTGCTGAGTAAAGGGAAGATGAAGGAAAATGGATGTAAGAAAGTTATTCCTGCCCTGGGAATACTATCACATCTTCCAAAGCAGGACACACAGATATAAAGGAAAGACACAAAGATATTTTTTTTCTAAAAGAGGAGATAGATGTAATATTTCCTGGGGTATTTTACAAATGGAAGGAAAGAAATGCATATGTTTTAAAAAAGAACAACATGAGTATACACCAGTATATATGATAAGATATACGCTATAAAAATTCTTGCCCCTCACCTTCAGATGTGGCAGCCAGATTGGGCTTTACCAGTGACAACAAATAATTATTGAGTGAAAGGGAATGACATTATTGGAATTTCCCACAGATCGTTTAAGGAATATTTTCAGTGCTGACCAGACTAAACGCTTGTCTACTTCTCCTGTGCCTCATTCAGATCTCTTTCTTAATAACACTTGAGGCTACAGACCTTCAGTTGTGTTCACATTGTAATCCAGTCATGTTTAACCTCCAATGGTGATTTGTGAACCAAGGCCTTTAAAACTGATATGAAGCCTGAATTTTGATAAGGTCAGTACCCTGCACAATTGAAAGGGCAGGGAATCTATATCCTCTGCATAACATGGCAAGAGGAGCCATTTGGCGGGGAAGCCAGCAGAATGGCAGAAATGTTGACAAATTTCTTAGAAGTCAGTGGAAGGCATTTTGCCTGTGTGCAAAGCAACCTGCACTGTGGATCAATGTTAGGAATGCCCCAGCCTGCCTCCTTACCATTCAGTTAATAGCAGTTATAGTGCCACAGGTGTGCGTGCTGCTTTACAAACAAGAGGATTCTGCGACCTAGATTACCATTGTCCAGGGAAATTGAAGGGATAACGACACTCATGGGGTATTTACTGAACAATTGAGCTGTGTTGGGGTTTCTTACGTCCTGGTGAGGTTTCAATAGGCAAAGTGCGAATGCACGGTCTGGTTAGTTGGAGGTAATTTCATTGCATGAAATGGGGGAAGAGCTCATGAATTTAAGCCTTCTCCATGCCTTTCTTTTGCAGATCAATGTTACGAAAGGTCATTTGGGGTTGGGGTGGTGGGGAGGAGAGAGAGCAAGAGCAGTCAGAAAAGCCAATATTTTCTGTTGGACAGGTTTGAGGACACTGGCTTCCAGCAAATGACTAGGACACTAGATTCCAACCATAGCCCATGGCTGGCAGGTATATATTCCAAGCTTAATGAGAGGGGCAGTCAGAATTATTTTCTTTGAAAGCAGTGATTCAGGACTTTATTTGGGACTTGCAGCCTTTTGCTATGTCCCTCGGGCATCTCAGTATTGCAAACAAAGGCCCAACTGTGACCTGACTTTTGGCCACCGCTTAATGATGGAAACCTAACAGAGAAACTTTATGTCTGCCCTATTTCAGTGGTGGAATGGAGAAAAACCTCAGAGACTCCAGCACTCTGGGGATGTTTGGATCTGGAGCTGAATTTTACTGTTTCATTAAATGGTCTGACCCAACTGCTTGCACCTTAAAATCCCCAAGTTGGGGGGAAATCTGGATCCAAACTTCACACGTGGCACCCTGCAAAACACTGTTCAGAATGAATAAGGGTAGCAATTTCTTTCTCTTTGAAGGAACAAGATATTACAAGAAGCATTGCTGAATAGCTTTGGTTAGTGAAATAACTAATCTCAGCCCTTTGTTATTCTTACAAGAGCCCCATCCATCTATAAAGCTACATAGGCTGTTAAGTGCGGTGCACCTACTACGGCTGATGGCATTAGGCACAGACCATAATAAATTTATAATTCCATAATTAATATTCATCTCCACTTATTGTTGGAGGAAAAACCAAAAGGCCAACTTCAAGTCTTCTTTAAGGACAGCAAACAAGGCAAGAGTTTCTCAGTGTCTTCTGGTATCTTTGAATAAGTGAGGAGCACAATTAAAATGAGAAAGAGCATGGAAAGTAAGATTGAAATATTAAACACAAAAGTAAGTATCACTATGCCTGAAATATTAGAGATTTAAAGACTCTGGCAAACACAGATACTGTAAGCCAGTGGCTCTCAACCTTTCTGCACTGCTGTACCCCTTTCAGCAATCTGATTTCTCTTGCGTTTCTCCAAGTTTCACCTCACTTAAAACCTATTTCTTTACAAAATCTGACATAAAAATACACAAATGTCACAGCCCACTATTACTGAAATGTCTCTTACTATCGCTTTTTTACCATATAATTAGAAAATAAATCAACTGGAATATAAATATTGTACTTACATTTCAGTGTGTAGAACAGTAGAAACAAGTTATTGTCTATAAGAAATTTTAGTTTGTACTGACTTCCCTAGTGTTTTTTCTGTAGCCTGTCGTAAAACTAGGCAAATATCTAGATGAGCTGATGTATCCCCTGGAAGACCTCTGTGTACCCCCAGGGGTACACATACCCCTGGTTCAGAACCACTGCTGTAGGCAAAGATTGAAATCTAAGAACTGCAGCATACCAGGCAGTGCATGGCTCTCAAGTGCCACAAGATGGTAGTAGTTTAGAACATTACTATTATCTCACAAAATACGCACTGTATTAAACCCTGTGGCCATATGGGTTGCTTTGCTCATTGTCTTCCCTAACAACTGGCCCCTGGGAAAAAAGGGGTATCAGTAGAAACCAGCATAAAACTGGAAATGTGCTCAAAACAATTAATGTCTAAGTAATGATCCAACCCAGGTGATGGGCAAAGTGTTTTAACATTGTCATGAGCCACAGCTTCACAAACAGAAGAACATCGCAGTCCAGTGAGGAGAAGGGAATTGCCCACTGTGCAGCCATGATTTTGTTGGTACTGAGATGATCAACGTAAGTCATATTGTCTCCTGCAAACATCCACGTTATGGATGACTCCAAATCTTTGTTTCATCCAACAGTCCAGGTGCAGGCACTGGAAAGGGAGCTAAATGTTCAATGGAGCTAGGCAAAATGTTTCCATAAATGAAACAATTAAATAACTGTTTCAATAACTTATTCCATAATTTAAAGAAAAGTAAAACAGAACTCTTCGAAATAAAAAAACAATGTCAAAATTCAGACTGTTTAAAAATTAAATTAGTTTTTCATTTTTTGACCAGCTCTGTTATCCACCCTCAGTAACTGGGACACAGCGAGTGTGAGGCGGCATTATTTTAGGGCTATCTGCACGATATGGGTATGTCTAACCCCGAGCTTTAGAGAGGCCCCTCCATGAATAGATCTCGCTCTTCTCCATGTGGAAGTGCTGCTTCAATAATTTAATCCATGGGGGTATGGAGTCATAGTTGAAGAGAGACCAGAGCTGTGGCCATGAAGGGAAGCACAGAAGGATAGGAAAGTGCTCAGGTAGTCTTCCCCCCTGCAAATCAGTGGGGAATCCAGTTGGACGTGAATACAGAACTAAGTTGTGGAGCCTGTTGCACTCTTTAAGGGGTTGCCTGGACAGCTGCTGGCAGAACTGAGGATGGACTATGCGGCCTGGAGTTTGGAACTGGGAAGCCGTACAGAAGCAGAATGCTTTAGCATAGATGGCCCTGACCATCATCTGATTCCCATGATCCTTGACTCCTCAAGGTTGAACCCCCTGCTCATGTTCCCAGTTTTCTATCTCCACGCACGTAGGCACATGATCTGGCCCTTTAAGTGCAGAAATGTGAAGAAAATTCCAGCTAAGTTAAAGTGAAAAGAGATGGAGAGGGAGCAAATACATTCCAGTCCCAGATGGCTCCAGTGGTTGAAGTGGGCTGAAGCAGGAGAGGAAATCTCACTGGGTCAGTCAAGGAGGAGAGGGAGCTCTGGGGGCAGGGAGCAGGAGCCACCTGCCCTCCCCCCCTCACCTTTGATTTTAACAGAAGAGGGCAGAGCTGTGTTCTGCCCTCTTCCCCCTTTGAGGAACTCTAGGGAGAATCTCAAAGAAAAGCATTGTTCAATTGTGTCCTAATTTGCATGGAACAACAACCACCTACCCCTTTTGATGGTAAACTGGCAACCTCAGCATAAAGTGCTATGATAACTGCTATGCCCAGAAATGAATCTTAGGGCAGGTCTGCAAAAAAACACACCACTGTATCACTTAAATGAAGATGCTCCTACCGATGGGAGAGCTTCTCCTTCCCGTTGTCATAGTTAGCTACCGCTTCTTGTGGAGCTGGACTATGTCAACAGGAGAAGCTCTCCTGACAGCGTAGCACAGTCCGTACTGGGGGTTAGATGTGGATTTTCACGCCTCTGAGTGACATAGTTATACTGCTGCATCTGTAGTGTAGACCTGGTCTTAGTTTGCACCTTGCTATTCTTTCACATCTTGCTTTGAGTACATGTGCACTTGTGTGTGTTGCTGATACTGCTTGTTTTAAAGTACTATAAAAATGGATGAAAATATATATGGCAACATGTAATGTGTATCAGAGAAGCCGAGTGAGTCAATGAATCCTGAGAATGAGTGAGTAAGCAAACATACTGAAAAGAAAGGCTGCTGCAGCACGATGGTGGTTTTATATCTATATTTATATATATTTATTAGATATATAGATATATAGATATATACGTATAAATGAAGATCAATTATGTTCCAACTGGTAAATGTTGTGAGGTATGGTGTGTAAGTGTAATAAAGGCTCAGTGATCTGAGAGCTCAGCACAAAGCTCTGCTTTTAAATCTTTGAAGAGGAGTAAGGAAAAAAACGAGCTTATTTATGCAAATTATAGAGCACCTAGCTTAACAACATGTGAGTTAGCAAGGTTCTACTGTGCACGAAAATTAGCCACCATATTATATTTCTAATGCATGGACATTGTACTATACAACAACATCAAGTATGTTGGGGGGTTGCATTTTTCTTTTTTGTTTCTTAATTGCTATTCTTAGCACTGACATTGACAATGGAAATAACCATTGATAGTGTAACTAACCATAATGATACCTTAGAGGGGCTTATCTAATATGTGAATTACATCAAACTTTTACAAATAATTATGTAATTCAAATATTATGATGCCACTCAGGGGACAAGGACAATAGAACACAGCTGAGTATGTGATGTTACATATTTGCTTGCGCTACATGATTGTTTTGGCCTGTTGGCTTTTGCACCTCCTCCATTCTCAGCCCCTAGCATAAGGGGTATTCCCAGGAGAAAAGGAGTTACGGCTAGTGTGCTTCTGAGTCTCCACTATTAGCCAGGATGGGCAGGGATGGTGTCCCTAGCCTCTGTTTGCCTAAAGCTGGAAATGAGTGACAGGGGATGGATCACTTGATGATTACCTGTTCTGTTTATTCCCTC
Organism: Chelonoidis abingdonii; assembly: GCF_003597395.2. Taxonomy (NCBI): domain Eukaryota; kingdom Metazoa; phylum Chordata; order Testudines; family Testudinidae; genus Chelonoidis; species Chelonoidis abingdonii. The sequence goes on from NC_133777.1 coordinate 17,996,145, forward strand.
TGGGGCACCTGGCACTGGCCACTGTCGGAAGACAGGCTACTGGGCTAGACGGACCTTTGGTCTGACCCAGTAGGGCCTTTCTTATATGCTTATGTTATGTACACAATCTCTTTCTGCTGAAACAGGTCATTATAGCTGTGGGAAGCTAGATGTAAAATAGAGCAGATTTCAGGTTACTCTACTTTGTTCCAGAGACTGGCCCACTATCCGGTGGTCCTAGGGTTTGGGAAGTATAAAGTTGGCATAATGGCATTTTTGTCCCACTGCCCCCTCTGGTGTTGTGCCAAGCACACTTTGCCCAAAGGAGACAATGTGGCCCAATGTTTTAAAGCATGAAGGAACCACTCATGCTTTGCACACACTCCCTAATGCACAATAATTGTCATTAAAATATCTGGTATTCACAGCATATAGTGAATAGTATGGTAACAATCGCTGCTAAATGTCAATTGTAAAGATGTTAACAGTGAACACCATTGGTAAGTGTTGTTACCCAGGTTCCCTGGATAGGGAGCTCAGACATGGAAAGGCTCAGTTAAGATTTCACAGCAAATTAGTACCTGTACCAGGATAAAAACTCAGCAGTCCCTCATTCTTAGCCCTATGCACCGTCCCACCTGCCTTATGGTGAGATCAAAACAAGTATAATCACAGGTCACATCCAGAGCAAGACATGATTTTCAAGGCTCTCACAGGGAGCTCATTGCAAATTCAGGGCCCAGCACAATTAATGAATGGTGAATTAGTGCCTGTGAATGGCCCTTCATCTGAAAATTATTCTTCCAAGCTCTTTGGCGAATGTTTACAAACTCTGAACAGATTAGAAACAAAAACAAGATTAATTCATGAACAATTCACCTCATGAACAAACTCTCAACCTGAATAAACAGACTGAATTGGAATAAACACACTGACGCACACCTGAGGAGTTCGAAAGTGCAGATAGATGAAATGCTAACGACAGTTAAATTAAAAAAGCCCCTCCAAAATATAGATATGTTATGAAATACAGAATAAACATAATTTTCTCACAAGGATTTAATGGTTGTGGTTGCTGTCTGTGTTGCAAAGGCCTGATCTAAACCCAGTTTTTTCTACCAGTATAAGATGTCATGTGAGAAAACATAAAATTTCTAATAAGTTATTGGGGACACCCCTTTTTGTCTCTAAAGTGGTGGTAGTAACCAGGGAGACAGCCAATCTGACCAACAGGAATTGGTAGTGAATCATAGAATATCAGGGTTGGAAGGGACCTCAGGAGGTCATCTAGTCCAACCCCCTGCTCAAAGCAGGACCCAATCCCCAGACAGATTTTTGCCCCAGATCCCTAAATGGCCCCCTCAAGGATTGAACTAACAACCCTGGGTTTAGCAGGCCAATGCTCAAACCACTGAGCTCTCCCAGGTGGAAGGCAATTTGGGAGAAAGTGACCATGAAATGATAGATTTTATTCATTCTAAGGAGAGGAAGGAGTGAGAGCAGCAGAATAAAGTCAATGGACTTCAAAAAAAGCTGACCTGAACAAAGTCAGAGAACTGGTCGGTACAGTCCCATGGGAAGAAAATATAAGGGTAGAAGTTGTTCAAGAGAGCTGGCAGTTTCTCACGGAGACAATAATAAAGGCATAACTGCAAACATTCCTGATGTGAAGGAATAATAGTAAGAGGCCAATATGGCTCAGTCAGGGGGTCTTTAATGACCTGAAAATCAAAAAGTAATCCTACAAGAGTGGAAGTGTGGAAAATTTGTTAAAGAGGAGTACAAAAGAATAGCACAGCCATGTAGGAACAAAATCAGAAAAGCTAAGTCACAAAACGTATTACACTCAGAAAGGGACATAAAAGGCAATAAGAAGAGGTTCTTTAAATACATTAGAAGCAAGAGAAAGACAAAGGAAAGTGTAGGTCCCCTACTTAATGAAGAAGGAGAGCTAATAGCATCAAGAAGGCTGAGGTATTAATGCCTATTTTGTTTCAGTCTTCACTAAAAAAGGTGCATGGTGACCAGACACAACATAAGTAATACTAAGAAGGGAGAAGGAGAGCTAGCCAAAATAGGGAAAGAACAGGTTAGAAAATATTTAGATAAGTTAGATGTATTACTGTCAGAAAGGCCTGATGAAATTCATCCAAGGGTACTCATGTAACTAGTTGAAACAATCTCAGAACCATAAACAATTATCTTTGAGAACTCTGGGAGAATGGGCGAGGTCCCAGAAGACAGAAGAAGGGCAAACATAGTACCTTTCTTTAAAAAGGGGAACAAAGAGGCTCTGGGGGGAGTTAGAGACCAGTCAGCTTAACTTCAATACTTGAAAAGAGACTGAGACAATTTATTAAACGATTAATTTGTAAGCATCTGGAAACTAAAAGGGTTATAAGGAATAACCAATATGGCTTTGTCAAGAACAAATCATGCCAAACCAAAGTAAGTTCCTTCCCTTGACAAGGTTACTGCCCTAGTGAATAAGTGGGGAAGCAGCAATTGTGACATAGCTGATATTCGTGATATTAGTAAGGGTTTTGACATAGTCCCTCATGACATTCTCATAAGCCAACTAGGTAAATGTGATCTAGATGAAATCACTCTAAGGTGATGGGGGGAACAGGTTGAAAGACTGTACTCAAAGAGCTGTTATCAATGGTTCCTTCTCAGACTGGAAGGCAAATCTCCCACAGGGGTCTTTCATGGATTCAGTACTATTCACTATGTTCACTGATGACTTGGATAATGGAGTGGAGAGTATGCTTATAAAATTTGCAGATGACACCAAGCTGTGAGGGGTTGCAAGTACTTTGTAGGGCAAGATTCAAATTCAAAACAATCTTGACAAATTGGAGAATTGGTCTGAATTCAACAAGATGAAATTCAATAAAGACAGGTGCAAAATACTTCACAAATCAAATGACAACTATAAAATGGGGAACAAGTGGCTTGGTGGTACTACTGCTGAAAAGGATCTGGGAGTTACAATGAATCATAAATTGAACATGCGTCAACAAGGTGATGCAGCTGGAAAAAGGCTAAAATCATTCTGGAGTAATGATTGGAAAAATCAATAGCCCCAAAGACAGATGCATGTGTGGGGAGGCTATTCTTTCAACAATCCAGTCAGGGTGATGCCATGCTGGCTGTGTTTATATGCAGCTCATGATCCTCATGTAACTGAAATTGCCCACCTACTGTGAAGGAGTGTAGGGATACTAAAGAAGGTTTATATTAGACATGGTTTATATGAAAAATGATTTATTGTTAGAAATGATTTAATGTTAATTAATACTTTATAACTAAAGGTTTATATTAGAAATAACTGTGATTCCCCAGATTTAGCCTCTAACCTGCAAGCCACCAGATGTGTCTGTGTGAAGCCTGCTCACAGAAATACTTTGTATAAAACTTGTTAAAGGTTAATTGACTCTAAGTGCCCTTCTCTAAGTGACACTTTGTAATCACTACAAATAGAGACCTCCACCTCTGTAAATTCATTTTTATCTCATATGTCCTCTTAGTAAGAGTAGGGGTCTCACACCCCAAAAGGTTAAAGAGACAGTATAAATGTAATAAGATAAAGAGTGTATGTGAAAGAGTCCTAGTTTAAATGATGATGAATGTATAGGGAGTTACCCAGCCTGAAATTCAGTGCGGGAAGAAGGTGTGCAAGTGAATCAACCAGTGACCCGGAGGGCGAACTGGGATCCACCCAAGCACCTAACAAACATCTGACAGAACTGGAGCCAGACACGCTCGTTGATTCTGCAACAGCAGAATATAAACAACTCCATGAACTAACATAGGAAAAATCCCTCTAACACTGGACTCGAAGACTGAGGACTTGAGTCTATGGTTTGCTGCCAGCCTCAGGAGCATAGGTGCACTTGACCTGGACTCGGCTCCACTCTTGTGTACAGGTACCTGGCCAGTATTCTTGTCACAAGCCAACTTTAGGCTGGTACTATAATTCTAGTACAGAACTGTATGAATGATTGTGTGAATGGATATATGTGTATTGTTTATAAATATAATCATAGGAATAAGTAGCCAAACAACATTGTTTGCTGTTATCTTTTATTTTATTATGGTATTTACAATAAATGTGACAAATGTTTTGTCCCCTTTAATAAGATCCTGCCAGTTTTTATTGGTATAACAGGAGTAGGTCAATTCAAGGCTCTCTGAGTACAAGCGAACAACATGGCCATTTTAATTCTTTCACAAAATAATGTGAAGCTACACTGAAGTTGAAAACCACAGTGATTTGAATCAAAGGGTTTGAGATCAGTTTGACTGGAAATCTATAGGCAAGCCAAAGGGAAAAAAATGTAGCTCTCCAAAGGGATGTGGTAATAATCTTTCAGGGTAAGTGCAGCCACTTTTTTACTGAGGGCAGTGAGTGCATGCTACACAAAGCTGGTTAAAATGCCAGAACTCTGTATTTCCATCTCTCCATCACTTTTGATCTGGAACTCTGCTCCAAAGTCAGCTGAATGCTTGTAAAAACAGGAAGTTCTTTGTTGCAGGGGCTTTGCATTTCCCGTTACACTTCCACAGTGAGCTGTATGTCGTTGAATTTGCAAGTACAAAAAAAGCAAATCCATCTAGAAAATGTCTTGAGCTGAAAGTGCAACCTAAGCAGCAGAAAGCAGGACAAAAAGAAATCTATGGGCAAGTCTGATTAAAAATGGAGCTCTTAGAAAAAATAATCTCCACAGGTTATAATAGGGAGAAGAAATATCATAACCTGAGGACTCCCTGGAATTGTTGTTCATTTCAAGTGATAATCTGAAGGGAGAAGGTTCCTCCAATTTCTATTTACATTACCACATCCTAGAAAGCAATTCTTAAATCCAGAATACAACTTTATTCTTTGACTGAGCTGCACAACAAATGGAATATGAGAGCTTAGAAGAAACTAATCAGATATTCAGTCCCCCAATTTGAACTGAATATGAAAAAATGAGAGGGTTTTGCTTTATTATAACAGTGTTTGGCAGAGTGAAATCATGGCTTTGCATATATAATAGGGTTAGGAGGCTGATCAACAAAAAATTTCCTATGATCACACAAGCGAACAACCAATTCTAGACACACTCACCAATGCTAATAAAATTAAAATGCAACTGAAATGGCTCCACAGTCATTTAACAGTAAGTCTCAGGTTCCTAAAGAAATAAATATAATGTTTTTAATGCTAAGGTAAAAATAAATTTAAATAAAAAGGAATGAGGGATTGGAAAATGTTAGATGACAATATTTATTGCATGAAACCCATACGGGGACTCATCAAACAATTACATATTTGATGGGACCACACCATGAAATAAATCTTTCTTGAACACCTTCTTCTGGCCTTCCAACAATGTCCAGCTGTACCATGCTCATCATGGGAAGGAAGGCCCCCTACAAACCAGGACACACCAACTCAAGATGGCACTAGACCCTGCCAGAACAATGGATTCAAAGCATGCAGTTATCTCCACTGCTATGATGATCAATATGTCCCCACAATACACCTTTCAAGATTCGTGGGTCTTACACATACTTATCACAACACGTGGTGTACCTCATCCATGGCAGCGCTTTAACGTCGGCTGTGTACGGCCCCATACCGATGGCCAGTTCTTACCGATATGTAGTACTGGTCCGTACCAGCCCACTTTCATCTCTGCCTCAAGGGAAACCTGCACAACACTGTCAAAAGATGAGCCTGGAAGCTTAAATTCATGACTCTGCTAGACACCAAAAACCATGGACTTAACAGGGACACGGGTTTTATAGTTCATTACAACAATTTGTAACACACCACACTGCCTGCTACCTTAATTGCCCACTTCAAGCCTTTTATGCATAATAATCTAACCCCCAATTGCCCACTTCAGTTCAAATGACAGCTGCCCACATGTTCCCCCCACTTAACAATCTGGCCAGGCTTGTATTTAGCTCAGACGTGCTGTTTCCTTCTCCATACCAGAAGATGAGCTCTGCGTAGCTGGAAAGCTTGTACCTTCCACCAACAGAAGTTGGCCCAATAAAAGTGGCAGAAGACTGGATTGTAGGCATTCAGACCTAGTCGTCGTAGTCCAAATGCCAAGGTCAAAGCATGAGGCAGCACTAAAGTCAGAGACCAAATGCCAGCACCAAAGGTCAAGACAGAGAGAGCCTGCAATCAGAGCCAAGGGTCAGAACTGGATTACCTGGAGTGAGGGAAGAAAGGCCAAGCCTGGCTGTAGGAGAGCTTGATCTTTATAAAGGAGGTCATTCTCGTTAGCCATCTTTCACAGTTTGGGAAACTGAGGGAACAAAGAGGTGGAGAAGTTCTGCCAAGGTCACTCAGGGGCCATGCCAGCTATTGAACTTAGGTCTCCTGAGTCAAAAACCAGAGTGCTGCTATCCATTTGGCCACACTGTCTACCTTAGGAAGTACTGTGTCCAAATAGTGTCCCTATGTTTTGGCAATTCTCAATTTGCAGAACACAGAGAACAGCTGTTGTTGCTTGTTGGTGTCTGTTGGCTAAATTTCCTCCACTACACAAAACCCAAACAACCAGCCTTTGCACAGGCAGGATTCCCCCTTGGTCTGAACAGTAGCTGTTACTGCTGCCCTAAGGCTCAAAGTAAGCTGCATCCCATTCATCAATGCAAAGCGTCCATGAAATTGAAGTTCTAACTGATGGTACTACACAATGCAGTTCAAACACAGCACTGGATTTGTCTAGCTTAAAAATAAAACAAGTTTATTGAATTCCAAAGAGACAGGTTTTTCAGCAAGTACAAAGACAAGTGTTAAAGTCAGAAATGGTTACAAGAAAAATAAAGACAAGAAAGCTTTCTAGTTACTAAAATGTAACAAGCTAGATGTCTAGAGTGGCCTAACGCCCACTTGGTTGGCAAACACATTTTAAGAAATATAATTTCAGTTTATGGCCTTAATTTCACAGCAGTTGCTTGCCCCTGTTACATGATGATATTACTACCAGTAGTCCTGAGCTTTTCACTGACACCTGGCATGACACTTAGCAGATACATTTTATGACATAAAAGAATTGGGGTACATTTCAATTGCTTCAGCCAGCTGCAAATCATCTGGCTGCTGTTTGCTTCCTGCCCTTGGGCTGTTCTTAATGTCTTACACACACAAATGTATTGAACAGCAACTGCCATCCTCTCAGATGACTGTGCTTAGTACTGCAGCTCTTAATGATGCCTACATAGGAGCCAACGTTCTTCAGTACCTTGGGAATAACAGAAACACACTGAGTTAAACACAGAGGAGCAGATTTGCAAAGGTATTTAGGCACCTAATTTGGGAGAAGAGACAACCTGTGCCTGCCAGGGATGGGGGTGGCAGCGTGAGAGCAGCCAGCTTCAGCAGTGTTACTGAGCATGCTCAATACAGGCCAAGCAGCAAAGCTGGCAGAGGCAGGTGACCATGCATGTCCTCCAATGTGTCGCCTCTGCTTGGGAGTACACTGGGCTACTTAGGAGTCAGGCACCTGACTACCTTTTAGAATCTGGGCCAGCATTTCAGCCTTCTTGTTCCAATCCACCAGATCACTTCAGGCAGTGGCTCTCAAACTTTTTTTACTCATGACCCCCTTCACATAGAAAGTCTCTGAGTGCGACCCCCCCCCTTTATAAATTAAAAACACTTTTTTATATATTTAATACCATTATAAACACTGGCGGCAAAGCGGCTTTTGGGGTGGAAGTTGCCAGCTCACGACCCCCCCATGTAATAACCTCGTGACCCCCTGAGGGGTCCAGACCCCCAGTTTGAGAATCCCTGACTTAAGGCCATGCTTAACTTTAAGCATGTGAGCCTTCCCATAGATGTCAATGGGAGTAGCCATGCATACACTTAAGTGCTTTGCCGACGCGGGGCCCCAGTGTGGTTATCAAAGTCATGTGAAAGCTAAAAAACATTTTTTTTCAATGACCATTCATGCAAATGTTTCAATGAATGCATTTTGACTGTCTTCCAATCACACACCCTCTGTGAATAGTCTCACCGATGAACTTAGTAGCGGGCATTGTCACTTGAACCAGTACCTTTTAAATAATCAGACCATGACGTATTTCTATATACATGCGTCAATCACATCAGGGACACCACTTTAATTGGATATCTTCCATGGACCAGCTGACACCCCCCTCCTTCCCCCCCTCCCCCCCGCACCATAACTGTTGCTTAACTGATATAAAAAGAGTCAAAAATTCCACTTAAAAGAGGGATGCATATGCCCAATACTGGGGTTAAGCATTGCTAGACATTGGGCTTTTGGTAAGACAGTTGCCTAATCAAGATTAATCACTTGATTTTGTGCCCCTTGACTTCAGTGGTGCAAGATCAGGGCCAGATAAAAGTTATGCTCAAGCAACAATGCACTTAATTTCAGTTTTACTTTTATATGTTTATTTAATAAAGAATTTGATGTAAAAAGCTTTTAAACAACTTTGATTTGAACATTTTTCCTCATTGAGCCAATTGACTGTCCATATAAAGCAGGTGCCCTCTATATAATATAGCAGGGGTTGGCAACCTTTCCGAAGTGATGTGCCAGTCTTCATTTAGTCACTCTAATTTAAGGTTTCGCGTGCCAGTAATACATTTGAATGTTTTAAGATCTCGTTCTATAAGTCTATAATATATAATTAAACTACTGTTGTATGTAAAGTAAATAAGGTTTTTTTAAATGTTTAAGAAGCTTCCATTAAATTAAAATGCAGAGCGTCCCCCCCCGGACTAGTGGCCAGGACCCGGGCAGTGTGAATGCCACTGAAAATCAGCTTGTATGCTGCCTTTGGGATGCAAGCCATAGGTTGCTTACCCCCTGTAATATAGTGATAACTAAAATCAAATATATATTTGCGAAAGATTCAGAGACAAAGCAGTCCTGCTGTAGCTTTCGTGTGGGACTCTGCCTGTGTGCAGAGGTTACTGTGAGCTTTCAGTGTATCACAAGTGAACAGAACCTGAATTGCTAGTCAGTGTAGCAAAATAAATATCTCATTTATAAAAATGCATCCGTCTTTTTAAATACCTAAGTTTCACTGAAATAAAGCTCCATCCAGATCCAAGATAGGCTTTTATAGTACACACTTCATAATCTCTGCTCTGCGCTCTTCCCTTGTGCTCCATCACTCTTAAAATTGCAGCATCTCCAACACAATTGTGGTGTTTTTATTTAGTTATTTACCTGTAGTTAGCCTCTGTGTTCTTCACAGTTTCAGGTCACTAGATGACCAGCAGATTTGCCCAATTTGTTCCACTGTGTGTGACAAGATAGACCTGGGTCAAGCAATGAGCCATAAACTTCTTTTTCTAATTCACTATGGTTGTAATACAGTGATCTGCACACTGCCAGTCTTCCACCATATTGATGAGATTAGCTGGTAATTAAAAGCTCAGCCAAGCCAGGCAGAAGGAGATGACTCAATTAGCAGAATGTCACTGAATCTAATTTACTTTGCTTATCACAGATTTATCCTCTAATGAATTAGAAAAGAAGAGCAGGACACCTTCAGAGGGAGATCTAGGAGCTTAAAGGCTTAATACTTTCTAACCCCTTTATGCTTCCTGGTTTGGTTAGCAGGAAGTGTGCTGCTAGTACTAATCATACAGAATGGCTCGTTACTGATAAACGTATCCTGAGATTGGGGAAGAAAGAACAGAACTGGAGACTGTCGACTGGTTCTGTCAAAAGCTGTTGGTTAGGTCAGACCCTTCTTTGTTTATAAATCTTCATCTTACCTTTCCTACTTTTTAAATTGATTGTAAGTAGGTCCTTTAGATGTAATTTTATTAGACGTTTGCTCAGTTACAGCACTTGCGTTACATGATTATAAAACTGACACAGACTGTGACACTCTGCAAATGAAAATATTAGGAATTTATTGGCTACTAAAAGCATGTAAGAAATATAAATTTTCCACTATAATGTAAATTTTAATACATTTCTCAGTGTTTTTTCTATTTCAGTTGTGATAATATAATTAACAATTAGAATTTATTTTAACCAGATGTACAGTTGAATTTTTATGTAAAGCAGAAACTATAAACACCATGATCTGTTCTGCTTTCGTATTAGATACAGTAGCATATTAAATATAAGTGAAGACATTATGAATCTCAGTTACAATCTAAACTGCATGACAGACCATATGTGTTTTTGGAGGCCTACTGAAGTCAATGAGACTCCACACAGTAATGGAGAATTGCACAGGTGGGCCAGATTACAGGCTCAGGACAATAGATTGCAAGTTAATTCTCCCATTATGGACTCTGCAACACTGATGAATACATTCTGATCTGAAATTGATAGACATATCTCTGACATTATTGGAGCAAAAACTGTTCTCTTGTTATATTAAGTATAACATGAACAAAGTTAAGGGAAAACATGAGAATTTTTAAGCTTCTAAAGCAGTGGCTAAGAGTCCCTCTTTCAGCGAGACAATCCAAGATGGCAGCCATAATTATGTCCACGGGACCATTTTGGAAGCAGTAAAAGCTTTGTTTGTTTTAAAGCATGCATGTGTTTTATGAGTGTGGGAGGGGATGAAGGGGTGATAATGAGAATAAAGGGCAAGAAGGTCAGATTTCTCAGGCTGTATCATAAAGCTGTTACCTGAGTGGTCAGAAGTAAAGGCTTCATGGTGCTGTAACAATCTCCAGAACTGACCACTTTCACTAAACAATACAGTACTTTGAGCACCAGAGAGGAACAGTGTTTATATATAGATTACTGCTCAGGGGTGGACACAAGTAGTGAGTACTTTATAGCTCTCTGGCTATTGTTCTTTAAGTTTTCCATCTCAACATTTCCCCTCTATACATTTTTATTTCTAGCTCGAGCAGCTCTACATTTCACAAGGAAGCAGTTCAATGAGTAATATACATCCATTAGATGGGGTTTTCTCTCCTTCATCGCAGCTAAAACTGCAATAAGGTTTTTTCTAGACTTTCCAACTCTGGCAAACATGTCGCTCTAAGAGAGTTTGAAAAAAAGTTTGCAAAGTCACTAAGGTTTGCCCATTAAATCCAAATTCTCTCCACTGTGTTACTGGAGTGGCTGGAGCCATGAGATACTGAGTAATATTTAGGTGATGTTACTGTCCCATGATGTCAATGAATGGGGATTTTGTGTAGATATTTTCCATCATCATCATTCTGAGAGTTTTATAAAACTAAATTTACTTTTGAGACTTAGGCAGCAGCAATAAATATTATTATTCAGATTATATAATATCTACAATGTTCTTTCAAAACATACAAGTCACAAAGCTTACCTCAAAGACTTTACAAAACTGGAGGGAGGAGATGGGGAAAATGGAGACTAAGTTAAAGCTTGTACATGCTAAGGAACTTGTCAGAACCTTCTGCTGTGATGATGATGATGATGCAGGCTACAGGCTTATATTTTGCGATTTTTGCTTTTCTAAGTACTCCTGACTGGCCCCGGACTGAGTCAGAGGAGTTCCCATGGGGCTGCAAACAGGTGCTTGTAACATTTGAGGTGAATACAGTCTGACATATGGGGTGACATATACTATAATTAGGCAGGCCAAAAGAGAATTTGAAGAGCAACTAGCAAAAGACACAAAAATTAACAGCAAGAAATAAAAAAATAAGTACATCAGAAGCAGGAAGCCTGTCAAACAATCAGTGGCACCACTGGACAATCAAGGTGCTAAAGCAGCACTAAAGGAAAACAAGACCATTGAGGAGAAGCTAAATGAATTCTTTGCATCGTTCTTCATGATGGAGGATGTGAGGGAGATTGCTATACATGAGCCATTCTTTTTCAGTGACAAATTTGAGGAACTGCCTCAGACTGAGGTTTCAACAGAGGATGCTTTGGAACAAATTGATAAATTAAACAGTAATAAATCACCAGGACCAGACGGTATTCACCCAAGGGTTCTGGAGGAACTCAAACATGAAATTGCAGAACTACTAACTATGGACAGTAACCTACTACTTAAATCAGACTCTGTACCAGATGACTGGAGGATAGCTGATGTAATGCTGATTTTTTTTTAAAGGCTCTAGAGGTGATTCTGGCAATTACAGGCCAGTGAGCCTGACTATAGAACCAGGCAAATTGGTTGAAACTATAGTAATGAACAGAATGATCAAACACAATATAAACATGATGATAAACACGATATGTTGGGGACAACATAGCTTTTGTAAATGGAAATCATACCACACCAATCTACTAGAATTTTTGGAAGGGATCAACAAACATATGGACAAGAGTGATACAGTAGATATAGTATATTTGAACTTTTTGAAAGCCTTTGGCATGGTCCCTCACCAAAGGCTGTTAAGCAAAGTAATAAGCCATGGTATAAGGGGGAAGGTCCTCTCACAGGCCAGTAACTGGTTAAAAGGAAAAAAAGGGCTGGAATAAATTGTCACATAAATAGCAGGGTCGTTCCCCCCCCCCCCCGGAACTGTACTGGGATTCAACATATTCATAAATGATATGGAAAAAGGGATAAACAGTGAAGTGGCAAAGTTGGCAGATGATACAAAACTACTCAAGACAGTTAAGTCCTAACTGACTGTGAAGAATTGCAAAGGGATCTCACAAACCTAGGCGACTGGGCAACAAAATGGCAGATGAAGTTCAATGCTGGTAAATGCAAACTAGTGCACACAATCCCAACTATACATATGAAATGTTGGGGCTAAATTAATTGATACCACTCAAGAAAGAGATCTTGGAGTCCTTGTGGTTAGTTTGCTGAAAATACCTGCTCAATGTGCAGTGGCAGTCAAAAAGCTAATAGAAAGTTAGGAACCATTCGGAAAGGGATAGATAATACAACAGAAAATATCACAATGCCACTTTATGAATCCATGGTTTGCCCACACCTTGAATACTGCGTACAGTTCTGGTCACCCCATTGCAAAAAAGTAAAATTAGAATTGGAAAAAGTAAACAAGGGCAGCAAAAATTATTAGGGATATGAAACAGCTTCCATCTGATGAGACATTAAAAAGACTGGGACTGTTTAGCTTGGAAAAGAGAAGCCTGAGAGGGGATATGATTAAGGTCTATAAAATCACAAATGGTGTGGGGAAAGTGAATAGGGAAGTGCTATTTACCCTTTCACATAACACACAAATAAGGGGTGACTCATTGAAATTAATAGGCAGGAGGTTTAAAACACAAGGTAGTACTTCTTCACACAACACAGGAATGCATGTTGCGAAGACTAAAAGTATAACTGTTCAAAAAAGAATTAGCTATGTTAATGGAGGATAGGTCCATTAATGGCTATTAGCCAAGATGGCCAGGGAAACCCAGGCGCCAAGTGTCCCTAAACCTGTGACTGCTAGAAGCTGGAACTGGATAACAGTAGATGAATCATTGGATGAATTGCCCTGTTCTGTTCACTCTCTCTGAAGCATCTGGCACCAACCACTGGCCTGACCCAGTATGACCATTCTTTATGACATTTTCAAGCATATCTGTCAGCCTTAGCAGGTGATCTCAGATAACCTTAACATTGTTCTAGCACATTGATGGGGGTTTTAGGAAGGAAGATGGCCTAGCAACCTATCTAACCACTGTATCTACAAAAGGGAAGGGAGTATTGGGCCATCAAGGGAAGCACCACACCAACAGATGGACAAGCACATGTGATAGGTACCCAGGCCACAAAACAAAGACATTTTGTGCCCAAACTGGCAGATCAGCTATTGCTATGCCAAGTCGTTTTAATGTAACCTAATAAAAACATTGCTTTCAGAGCAGCCTAAACTCAGGTTCCAATGCAAGGAGAATAATGCTGATTCTGTGGGGGCAGAGCAAACACCATTTTTAAAGACCCTGAGACAGTGCCAAGGCTCTGGCAAACAGAGGCACTGAGAAAAGCATGGAGCAAAAGGGAGAGGTGAAGCAAAATGGGGCTGGGTGCCAAGGCTATTGCTGAGGTCATGGTGCATGCTGAGGCATCAAGAAAAATGGGCACTGAAGCAATGGAGCAATAGGCATTGAAGTTCTGCAGAAATGCCCAAGGCAATGGCTTAAAAGTTATAGTACAATGTTGCAGACCTGACTGGAGGTATGGTTAAGATCTGAAAACATACCTGGCTATGTGTTGCTGGGGTCCAGCAAGAGCTCATGTGTTCATGCAGGCTGTAACTTCCAGAATGAAGTATTCAGACCTGGGATCAGGTCACTGAGCAGGCCCTAGCTCATGCTCTTCTCTTCTACCCCCTGCCCTCAAGGGTCAAAAATCATAAGAGCTAGAGGAGTGCATCCACTCTTGCAGCAAAAAGCTATAGCTCAGTGGTGCAAGCCCTGCACAGACTGTGTCTTTAGGGAAAGATAGTTTTACTCGTGCATCAAAAAAGTTTTGATTGGCCACAAGAGAGGGTTAATAGCAGACTTGAAATAGAATAAGATTTAAGTAGAAATTAGTGGAGGTCTATATATGTGCTAGCTAAATAATAAAATAATCCTTGCTGGCCCTCAGCTCTCAAGGCCATCAATAAATGAATGGCAATGACCTAGACGTTCATCACCCTGTCATTATACAAAATCTTCTGTTCATTTATGTATAGGAATACAATAACTGGTACGTGAGGGTCCATCAGCTGCATAATTACAGTATATATTACAAAACAGCACAAAATGCTCTCTGTGAATGCAGACCCTCTCTACTTACTAGGAAGCTGCAATGAATTTCTTACTAAGAACCAGATCATACTGTCATCCCTTACAGGTGCAGTGCCCATTAAAGTCACTGGGCCAGATTCTGATTTCACTTACACTGACATATAGCTGTAGTAACTCCACTGACTTTAATGGAGTTACTCCAGGTTCAAACAAGGTAACTGAGATCAGACTCTGGTGCAACAAAACTGTTTACATGAGGGAGGGTGACCAGGCTGGTTCCTAGAACTCAGCTAGCACTTGGCGAACACCATCCAGCAAACAAACTTTGTCTCGTTAATGAAGAAAACTCTGGACAGCAATCAGCTCTTGTGGCCCAATCCTGTTCCCCTGGAAGCCAATGGGAATTTTTGTCTTTGTTTTCAGTAAGAGCAGGCGTAGGCCCTGGAACCTTATGGTGAGTCTGAAAGATGCAAAAGGCAAAATGAAATGTGAAACTGCAATGATAACTATTTAGTGGCAGTGTGGATGGGGAGGAGGAGTTGTGCCGTGGGAGGCGGAAGGATATTTGGCAAGTGGCCAAGGGGAGGGTGATGGAGAGGAGCTGATACTCAGCACGCACACCAACCGATCAAAGTGTTGTGGAGCATCAGCCCTTGGGATATACATTAACTGTTCTGCCCCAGTGAGTACCCTGGACAGGACCTTTAAGAGACATCATCACCACCACCTCACAGCGCCTCGCTAAGCTTTTCTCCGCCACCTCAGCCTACTCCATTCTGAAGCTGTCTCTGAATACTAACCATCCCAGTACCCCGCTGAGACAGGTGGGTAAGTCGTTTTCCCTTTTTGTAGAGGAGTCTCTCTCTCTCAGGCCCAGCCTCCTGATTAATTTAAAAGAAGTCTAAACAAACAAAAATTACACCAGAGCTCATTAGGATGTTTTGATTATGGATTCAAAGCTGCCATCCAGCCCCTCCCAAAACAGTCACTTAGATTTAGTGGCAAATTCTCTTACTGTGAGTGTCTTTGAGCATGTTTGCCCTGTACAGGTCTGGAATTCACCCTGCAAATCCAGGCCCAACGTCAATGGGGCTGAGTGTAAAATCAGAGTCAGATTCTCTAAGACTGATTTGTGCTTGCCTGATTCCAAAGTCCTGGTCAAGGATCAGAAGAGTATGTCCCCAGGACACTAGTGGTTTAGAAGCCAACTCCCCTCCTCCCCTCTTTCACAAGCATTTGAGTTTCTGGGATGCAAGTCTGGATTAACCACCTAAAACAACTGAAATGAACTATAATTTAAAAGGAAAATGAAAGGCTTTAGGAGTTTTGTGCAGGTGACATTTATATTCTAATATTAATCTGCAAGTGCAGTGCTCATAACTTTCCAGATTTCTATTTGCTTATGTATGAGAAAAATGTGCTCTGCTAGACTGACTGTAGTGATTAGTTAAATTACTCATACATCCCTTATTAAAAAAGCCTCTATTCCACTTTGAGCCTGTGTTTCTTTAGCACCATCTGATGATAACTTTCTGCTTGATTGATGACCACTAATTTTGTTTATTGCATTTGAATGTCAATCGTGAATATTTTTTGCAACTAAATTCAAGCTTTGTGCATGTGTGTGTGTGTGTGTGTGTATATATATATATATATATACACACATATATATACATACATACACAGATTTTTTTCCATAATATCATTGCAATTCAAAAGGTATG
This sequence comes from Chelonoidis abingdonii, assembly GCF_003597395.2. Classification (NCBI taxonomy): domain Eukaryota; kingdom Metazoa; phylum Chordata; order Testudines; family Testudinidae; genus Chelonoidis; species Chelonoidis abingdonii. Next base: position 18,012,502 of record NC_133777.1, read on the forward strand.
TGGACGATACTTAACTGGGAGCAAGATAAAAGCGGTCATGTCTCCAAGTTTGGTTGTGGGTGCTAAATATGAAAGGTTGGGTGAGATCTAACAGGATAGCTGAGGAAATAAGGAAAGGTACATGCTACAGTGCCAGATGTGTGAAACAGGCAGAACATCTGGAGAAGGAAAGTCAAGTGGTTGGAAAAAGACAGCAGAAACTTAAGTCAAAACGTGCTTAACTGCTTAAGCGATTTGGATCATGGAATTACTAGACTTGCGGCTATGCATGGTGTTCAGGAACAGTAATTGTCTACTTGACTCTAACTGAGTCACAAAAACAATTAGCGTTAGGCAGTGACTCATAGAAACAGGCCTTCAATGGAGGAAGTGCACAAGGAGGTGCCTGGAGGAAGTAATTCCTGCACAGTGATGATTATTTATTTGCATTGCAGTAGAGCCTATGAAACCCAGTCATGGACCAGGACCCCATGGTATGAGACACTGCACACATAGTAAAAAGATGGCCCTTGTGCCAAAGATCTTACAGTTATGTTAGTCCTTGGCCTTGGTACAAGGTGTACATGGGACAGGCTCAGGGGAAGGCTCTGTGCGTTCTCACCCACCCCTCCATACATAAAGGGTAGGCAGAATCTGGTTTAGCCAAGGTGAAGAGTTACCTTTTTTTAGTCTGTCTTTAATGCTAAACGTCTAAGAAGGGGGCTATGTGTAGCTAAACTGTCTCAGGGGAAGCCCTGGGAAGAAGCACAAAGATGGCGCACCCTCCTGAGCCAATGGCAATATTATGAGGTCTCCCAGTAACCAAAATAAGAACAAAAAGGGTGAACTTTAATGGCTCATATATGAAAACAGGCAAGATGAAGCCAAACATAAACCCAGACTAAGGAAAACTGGAAAAAGAGCACAAGCCCTGTAAGTAATGGAAAAATGAATAGCTGGTAATAATAATTACATAGTATTGGCTGGATTTCTAGAAATTTGCAGAACAAAATTGTGCATTATGCCTGGTGAAGACTTAATAGGCCAAATCCTCAGCCCCTCTTACTTTGCCTCAAGGTCAGCACAAAGCAGATTCAAACCCAATTAAAAAAAGCCAGCTAAGGACAATCCCTGGTTTACAGTCACCCTGGCAACCCTCCCCTGTACTGGCTGGAGAACTGCACTGGACACAAAGCAGCCAGATCTGAAGCCATGGCCCCAGGAGTGGCACCAGGGTTTCTGACGCCCTAGGTGGACGGCCATTTTGCTGCCTCCCGGAGCTCCAGTGTCCAGTGGAGCTGCCACAGTCGTGCCGGCGAGCGGTCCGCTGGTCTAAAGGCTCCGGTGGACCTGCCGCAGGCATGACTGTGGTAGGTCCGCCAGAGCCTTTAGACCAGCGCACCGTCGGCTGGCACGACTGCGGCAGCTCCACCGGAGCCGCCACAGCACCGGACCATTCGCCGGCATGACTGCGGTAGGTCCCCCCCCGGAGCCGTGTGCCGCCCCCTTGGCAAAATAGCACCCCCCCCAAAATTCTGGCACCTTAGGCCATTGCCTGGGTCGCCTAAATGGTAGCGCTGGCCCTGCATGGCCCAGTAAGTAGCGTAAGTTTAGTAAAAATGGAACAATGGCCTTAATACAACATGGGTGCACCCAAGGTGCTAGTTAAAGACTGATTTTTCTCTGGTTATGAATTGTTCAGTTGTGATACTATCCTGGCCCAGAGGTTCTCCTGCTATTGTTCATCCTATAGTCTATGAGAAATGTTTTGCTTCTTGTGCAATGAAAATAAAATAAACATAAATGAAAAAAGTCTCAGTGCACAAAATTTCAGCCCCGAATGCTACAATGACTAGGCATTGGGTGTGTGGTAACTGCCTCTTTTTATACCAACCACCGTCATTTTGCTAGTAACCTCTCTTCCATTTTCGTGTCTCCATGTCCTCTTCCTTAGCTTGTTTCTCCATCTGTCGTCGCTGGTCATATTCTTGAATTGTTAACTCTTGCAGCAGGGACTGTCTTTTTAATGTGTGTGTGCATAGTGCACAATGTGGCCCTGGTTATTGATACGTTATATGATTTTATTTCTCATGCTAAATTGCAAGCAATAAGCAAATCCCTTGAACCATTTCTACTGTTCTACTGTATACATAGAATTAAATGAGGGAAATGCTTAATTTTTCATGAGGAAGGCTAGTTATTCTTTTCTTGATCACCTAGCTTGTTTTTGCTGGCATTTTAGTAGACTGAAAATTTGGAGTGAATTAGTGAAACTCCCATTGTTTGGAAAGGCATATAACATTATTTGTGCAGGCCTGTATGTGCGTGCAGGCATAAGGAATAGCTGTTTATTCACAGCTGAGTGCATTCCTTCTCTCTCTTCCTTTTAATAAAAATCAACTCTTATACCTTGGATGTGTTCTTGTGACACTTTTCTTTTTCAGGAGAAGCTTTCCGTCACTAGCCTTATTGTGGATGTGGTGGAAGCTGCATTTTCTAGTTTCCCACAGGGTGCCTGAAAAACGCCTCCAGAATGTTTTAAAATAACTCGGCTTTTGAAGCTGCCTGAAAGAATCAAAGGGAATCAAGTCTATCAGGCTTGAGCATCATTTGGAGTTTGACCATTTCTATCGCTAAGCAAAATAGACATGCTGTATCTAAGAAAACGGTCCTCTTTAGAATAAAAGACACGTGAAAAGATAACAGATTAAATCAATTTTTTTTTAATGAAAGTTATATATTACTGTTGATTATTGACCTTGGAGAATTCACCTTTCCTGTTGCTCTGGGGTTTTCAAGGAGTATCTTTCTTATGGACTTAGGGTTCATGGGGTTTTTCCTATATATCATGTGTAGTTCTTTCTGGTTATGTGGTACAATTTTCAACCCTGATTTTACTTCAAATGTCTACTGTTTCAATGAAATGTTCTTTCAGTGAGATATGTTTTATTCTTCTTTTTAATGTCTTGAAAAAAAATCCTCAATAGTCATGTCAAACTATAAAATGCCAGCATGCCTTTCTCCTGGGTAAAATTTGCAGTAATTGTCAGTTCAAGAGACAACATAGCACTAAAATTCTTTTCATGCAAACCAGAACTTCCGCAACAAAGTCTTTAAGGGGTTCATTTTATCTAGCAAATGTAAAGGTTCTGTACTTCTTAGACTTGCCGTGCTGAGATATATCAAACAAATACCCTATATAATGAAGCCTATTTGCTGTGCCTTGGACTTCTCCAGTGAAAATACACTGCTTCATTACAAATTCACTGTGAATGCATCTGGCAAAGGGTGATTACTCCTTTATTTTACAAGTGTTGTCACTTTTTTCTGTGGCTTAATGTGGGTTGCTGTGCAAAAGAAGAGGGGGGGAATTCAAATAAAATTTTTTACTTACTCTTTGTAATGTCATCTGGGCATTTTGCAAGCTCCGACGTCGTCAGAGTTTTAAAGGATATGTCAACACAGTAAATTTTATACCACCAATAAAACTTGTTAGTGAGTTCACTGAGGCATTCTTCACGCTGGGAAGGCAATTAACATTTGACATATATAGAAATATATTTATTGCAACATTTTACACATTTACAAAATTATGCTACCAGTCAGTAACTAAGCTGTAAACTATCATGCTACAAGATAAACCTGACCCAATAAATACTGTACGTTACATTGTACGATCCTTTTAAAAGTGTAATTTTCAAGAGGGCAACAAAAAAGTGAGTGTATCTTAAATGTGGCCCACTCTTATAATATGAATGGATGAGATGTACTGTATTAAACTGATCACTTGCATTCCATACAGTAATCATGGCTGATCATACTGATGGGCAAATTATCTTCTCAGCTAACATGCCACTGCGTGTGGTGTACCAACCTTTCCGAATACTGATTCCTCTGAATCGATGTTTCTGCCAGGAACGTTCAGTCACATGGTTTCCCTTGGTTTTCAAGGCCCTCAAAATATTTCAGCTCCAAGATGAAGTTTTAAAACTTTAAGGTAAATACCAGGGTAATGAGGAGTGTATTATAAAGACATTAAACGCTAGCTACCTTGGATAGAGAAGGCTATGATGAAAAGTCTTCGTGCAGCCAGGGAACTGGTAGTGTCCGCGCAGTCTTAAAACATAGCAGAGATCATCATCATATTCCTATTATGCCTCTGGCAGTGATAAAGCTCCTCCTTTCCTGTCTGTTTCTGGCAAGTCGTTTAATGGTTCCCTAGCTGTTCTCCAGGTTTTTCAGCTCAGCTTCTACAGCTCTTCACCATGTTGTTTTCAGGGCCATTCTTGATCAGACTTCATTTGGCACAAAAGTAACTTCAGGTACCCTCCCCTCCCATCCTCTCTGGCTTTTGAAAGGAAAGTAGGAAAAAATAAGTACAGCACTTCATTAGAGAGTGTGGGAAATCACAGATGTGTTTCCATGCTTCTTTATGGAAAGAAATTCAGTAACAATTAAATACACTATAGCCATCTTCTGCTTGATTAATGTCTGCCCCACCTACCAGCCAAACCAGAGATCCAAGGGAACATATGCTCACTCTTTTGGAATGTTGAGCCTATTCAGCCATTCAAAAGTAGTTTCACTTACTTTGAATTTAAGGCGCTGACTCTTAAAAATATTGTTGGAGAAAGAGAATTATTAAGGATGGGGTTGGTATTGTGCATTGCTTCTCAAGATTCTTTACAAGTTGTATAATGAGCAATTATCAAATGTCTAAAGGAAGCTGAGTAAATCTGTAATTATCAGCTGTATGCAAGGTAGGAATTCAAGCCAAAAGATTAAGCTCCTGTGCTGAAAATACATTGGTTGATAAGGTAAGATATATGTCTCACTCATATGTCTACTGCAAATTAGATTTAGGGCACTTCTCAAGTTATTAAGGAATTAAAGGTAAAGGCCCCGGTCCTGCAAAGATGAAAATTGATGAACTGCTAAAGCGACATGAAGTCAAGTGCCAGTAATATGCAGATGACAAGCAGTTTTACCTATTCTTCACCACATATGACCATACCAAGATAGCCACCAAGACAACTCAGTTCTTGGAAAAGACCAACTCATGGATGAAGAACAGCTGGCTGAAGCTGACCCTAAACAAGACAGAGGTGATGCTGGTGGGCAGAGAAAAGCACTTTGAAGAATTTGCAGACACGGTGCCATTTGGTTGAAACATACACTCACACTGGTTAATTTGGTCTGTAGTTTATGGATTCAGTCTGTATTTCTTGGACTCTTTTCTGACACTAAGCTCTCACATAGCGGCATCCACAAGTAATGAGTTATACTATCTATAGCTGGTTAGGAGACTTCATCCTGTCCCGATGGTCAGGATATTTAAAATATTACCTAAAACTCCAGGATGAAGATCATAGTTAACAGCTCTGCTCCTCAGGCACAATGGAACTTTCTGCTATAAGGGGAAAGCTCCACTATGCATGAGACTGCTGTCGCAGGGGCTGGTCCAAGACTGCAGAACGAACTCCCATAGGGACGATGGGCCATCACAAACCTCACCACCTTCCGCTCCAAATGTGAGCCACATTTCTATGATCAGCCCTCTCTACCACAGAGCAGTGTGTGCATTTCAAAAAACCAAACCCAAACCCCAGCCCCGTCCTACGCCCATGGTTCTTCTCCTGGGGAGAGAATGAACCTCACATGAAAGGTATCAGTCACATCATTCAATGCACTATTAGAAGGGGCTTAGATACTCCAGTGATGGGGCAGTTTAAGACTCTATATAGAATTGAATGGAAAATTAGAACGGGACTGTACACAGGTCCATGAGGTTAGCGCTCTTTCAGGCTCAGTATCAAAGTGAACATCTATTTAAACATAAAACTTGCAGAAAATAAGGGCCTGATTTTTCTCACACCAGATCTAGAATTCCATTCACCTCAGTGAGTTACTCCTATTTTACCCCACCACGAGTCAGAGGAGAAGTAGGCTGTGCAATCCAGTTGACCTGCATGAAGAGAATGCAATACAAAACCTCTCTAAAGGTAACACAGATGTAAGATGAAACCCTCCCTATCACCACAAGCCTTCCCAAGAAGGTTATTTCTCAAACTGTGAAAAAGTCTTTGAATGGCTTTAGTCAAAGCATTTGAGGCAAGATGGTTTGGAACAATGCTGCCATCTCTCTCTCTCAGTGCTTTGTATATGAATTTTGAAAAAGTACAAAAAGGAATAGCTAACTGGTAATGAAGCTGCCTTTGGCTTTCAATGGTGTTTAAACCATTTGCACCACTGAGGATCTGACCCATTATTTCATGAAACATTGCAGTCAATGTACTCAGCGTGCTGAAGGACAGTCAATGTACTGAGGCGTGCTGAAGTAGTGATGCAGTGAGCTAATCATGAGATATGAAGCCCAGCAAAGACGATCAGGCAGGCTTGTAAGAAAAATACTGCTTACCCTAAGTTCAGCAGTACAGATCTCACATGTGCAAAATCCATCAGGGTAGGCAAACCCTAGCCATTCCCTAACTCGGTTTGTTATAAAGCAATCCCCCTTTGACTGTTACCCCAAGCCTGTAAGACTGCAAGTGCTCTTGCATCCATCACCCACATTCCCATCTCCCTCTGCTGTATACTAACCTTTCTATCCCAAGCCCAGGAGCCTTCCCTTGGGCACGGCTCTTCTATATTTCTTTGGCACATGGCTTCTTTTACTCTTTGAATGCAGGCTGTGATACCCATTGTAAACTGTACAAAAAAAAGAAAAACAAAAAAAAGTCTGCAGCAAACCGCATAGTTCTTCTAGGTGATTCCCCTTTTCCCAGCAGATGACTCTTTCTGTTGGACCTGGGCCCTGAAAATTGGTTTAGCTTCTCTTAAGCAAAACATTGTGGGTGAGATTCTTAAGCCCCTCACAGCCTTTACATGGGTTAAAGGGTACCTAGGCAGCATAAAAGGGCTCTAAAAGCCCCAGTTCCAGTAAGGGGGAGAATTCCCCTGGTTCCGGAATGGAGAACCAGCCATAGAGTTGTAATACCAGGACACTCTTGGATGAATTGCCTACTTCACCTTAAATGGTCTCCTGCAACCAGGGCTGCCTGGGGTAGGGGGGCGGGCAGGTGGGGAAATTTTCCCCAGGCACCCATGAGAATATTGGTGGCTCCCTTCCACCTCTGCCTTCCCCCATCCCCCGGCACCTCAGCGCGCCGCATCCACAAACAGCCTTGGGCTTCTCCCGCTCAGAGCCGCATGGTAAGGGAGTGGGGCTGTGAGCTACAGCCGAGCGGCGGGAGCTCAGGTCCTGTGGAGCCACACCACTGCAGTGCTGTCCAGGGCCACTCCTGGACATGGCGTGCTGAGGCTCCGGGAGAGAGGATAGGTGGGGGTAAGCGGCAAGGTAAGGGGGCCGAGGCCAGGGAGGATGGATAAGGGGCAGGGAGTCCCGGGGACAGTTAGGACACAGGGAAGGGGCAGCGGT
>NC_133777.1:18020424-18043553 GCF_003597395.2 Chelonoidis abingdonii
GAGGCTCCAGAGGGGTTAATTCAGTGGTTCTCAGACTTTTGTACTGGTGACCCCTTTCACATAGCAAACCTCTGAATGCGACCCCTCCTTTTAAATTAAAAACACTTTTTTATATATTTAACACTATTATAAATACTGGAGGCAAAGCAGGGTTTGAAGTGGAGGCTGACAGCTCGTGACCCCCAGTAATAATCTAGTGACCCCCCTGAGGAGTCGAGACCCCCAGGGTTAATTTAATTTTAGCACCCTGTGTCCATTCACATGCATGTGTTATTTTGAGCATTTCAGTTTTCATAACATAGGCTCATCCCAGATTCTGGAACAAGCTCAAAAGCTCAGTTTGTGGAGTATGTACAGAAGCCATACTAAAGACAAACCCACAGTAACCATCTCCAGTTTGTGAGGGACCCCATGGAGCCAATCTCTAGGAAACAGATAAATTAATGGAGGTTAAGTCCATTAATGGCTATTAGCCAGGATAGGTAAGGAATGGTGTCCCTAGCCTGTGTTTGTTAGAGGGTGGAAATGGATGGTAGGATAGAGATCACTTGATCATTACCTCTTAGGTTCACTCCCTCTGGGGCACCTGGCATTGGCCACTGTTGGTAGACAGGATACTGGGCTGGATGGACCTTTGGTCTGACCCAGTGTGGCCATTCTTATGTTCTAACCTAAATGAACCCAAAGTTATAAAAAAGCTATGAGTCAAGGAAGCCAGCAGCGTATCAGAAACCTGCAAAAAATCTCTGCCTGGATGGGCTCAGGCGTTTAGTCACAAGCTGAGATGGTTCAAAAGTTTTGAATTTTTTTCAAGCAGTTTTTTTTTATAGTTTCTTTAAACAATGAAACACAGCAAGCAGCAAATATTTGGCCACACACTTCTGAAACCCCAAACCATGTTCAGGTTTTGGCAGACTAATTTCAGCTTTTCAATTAAAAAAAACAACAACAAATTTTGAAGGAAAGCAGACATTGTCCATGATTTTTTCTGCTTTTTAAAAACCCCTAGTTTTTGATCCAAAAAAAGTTTGGATGGAAAATATTTGTCCAATCCTTTTAATGAGCTTTAGTGCCTTTTAGCACTAGCTGATGCTGAGAACCAGTGATACCTTGTAAAGGCGACTTGAAAAGAAGTTTTCTCAAAATTGGGTTTGTGCCGAGATGTGAAGGTTTTTAAATGTTTATTTTTCCCAGGACAACCCGGTGGGGGCAGGAGGGGACAGAGGAGGGATGGCAAGTGGGGCAGGGGCCCCCATAAGAATATAGTATTCTATAGTTTTGCAACTTTTTTTTATGGAAGGGGCCCCTGAAATTGCTTTGCCCCAGGCCTCCTGAATCCTCTGTACAGCCCTGCCTGTAACATGTGTTTGTCCCTTATATTAAACAATCTGTCCCACTTTGTACTTAGTTGTGACACTGAGGACCTTTTCCAGACCTGAAGAAGGGCTCTGTGTAGCTTGAAATCTTGTCTCTTCCACCAATGGAAGTAGGTCCAATAAAAGCTATTACCTCACCCACCTGATAGCTCTCGTATCCTGGGGCCAACTGGGCTACAGCTACACTGAAAAACAAAGCCCACCTGGTATAGAGAATGAAGAATGGAGAGGGCTGCATTGAGGGGGGCACTATGGGCCAGAACCTCCAAGGTATTTAGGTGCCTCATGCCCACTGAGGCCAATGTGACTAAAACACTTTTAAGGATCAGGGCTATATACCTCACTTTTCCATCTGTAAAATGGAGGTAATAAAACTTGTTCTGTGTCTCAAAGTGCTTTAAGCTCTACAAATGAAAAATTCTACAAAGAGCTATGACAATGTTGAGTATTAACACACTTTGGGACAAATCTCACACTAGAAGGCAGGGCTGAAATAATTATTTTTTCCATCTGTGGAATAATGCATCAAGCTGTGTATACTTCTGAGTTTCCTCTGATCTCTGTCATGTTTGTGTTAAGTTCATACGAAAAATTAAAATCTATTGCAATTAACCTGAAAACCAAATAGCTCTTTGGGACTTCTGTCTTCCAGCAAAGCCCCAGTCTACACGGCCCATTCAACTTCTACATTATATTGTGTTTCTTTCTACTACTACTACGACCATTGTTTTAATGCCTTTGAAGGCACTTCTTGGTTTGTCTTATATTGCACATGGCTTATAAGCTACATAGCATCAGTGACCTTTGACAGTAAGGGGTTTAAGCAAGACCTGTCCGTATTTCTGCAAAGTCTGGGCAGCTGTGTCAGGAGGGTCAAAATTGCAAAAAGTTGCTTAGTGACTAGGGTGCCAAAATCCCAATTTCATAATTGATTTAGGGCCATATTTGAAAAGGTGTTTAGGTGCCTATAGATGCACCCTTTGGCTTTCAGTGGCCCTATGTATCTCCCATTTTTGATTATGAGCTTTTAAGCTGCTTAGGCACTTATGAAACATTTATTTCAGATGCACAGTCCATGTAAACTGGCATCACACTATTGATCGGCTTTACACCAGTTGAGGTTTTGGCCTGATGGTGTTGTGATAAAACATTTGTAGCCCAAGGTGCCCTGCAGTACACCAAAGCATGGAGTTTCATTCAGGAGCCATTTACAACTTCCCTGATGTGTTGCTTTGTAAACAAGGTCTTGAACAACTAGGTATTAAATCCATAAATAGATTGGGGCTTGGCAATGCTTTGAAAATGTCTTTCCCAACTAGAATATATTATTGCATACACCAAGCAGGCTTCCGCAAAGATCTTAGTGTCTGATATGTTCACATTTCTTTTGACACTAATCCAAAACATTATGAGACCCCGGAAGGCTTATTCTTCTTAAAATAACAACAAAAACATTCTAACTGTAAAATGATATGTCTAAAATTTATGGCGTCTTCCAGTTCCCTAGGTATTTTGTTCTTTCAACATAGCATCCATTTTTTTTTTTTTTTATAAATGATCAGAGTCTTTTTGCTTTTGAAACTTGCTTGTTAGGCCATTTCATAAATGTAATATCCTTCAAATGACACCTCAGCATCTGCTTTTCCTTATTTCCATGTGCGCTCTTGTTTTATTTAGAGTTGGCTAAAAAAGAGTAACTGCACGTGACATTATCCCATTTGCCATTATACTCACGCACATGTCAATTTAGCTGCTTTCAACAGATTTTGTTTTCCTCTTGCCAAAATGCAGTTCAGTTTTTCTGCTCTTTAATAATCCAATGTCTTTGCAACAACTTATCTTTTCAAGTGCTTCACTAACTTTTTAAATATTGGGTTGACGACAAACACTGAAGTCTCAACAAACAATTCCATTAATTCATGGGTGTTTTCTTTGGTTTAAACTCTGGGGCCAAATTCTCATTAAAATCAGTAGGCGTGCTATACCTCATGTCAGGGCTGAATTTGGTTTTGTGTACCACTAGTTCAGTTTTTAACCTACGTTGAGTGTCTGGTGTAACAATTAGAATCAACAAAGAAGCCAGGACTCCTGGGATTTATTTCCAGGTACGGGATGGGAACTATTGCTCACACAGTGCTCTAAGGAGTCAGTGAACCAGTGGGAATATAACAGCAAGGGGCAGGAGTTTGTTTGGAAAAAAGGCGGTAATGCTTTATAAAGCATATAGAAAACTAATCTGTTTATCCTGCAACACCTACCATATCCTTGGCTGGCATTTCCCACAGCTTCCTGTGCTATGACAGTCTCACTTTAATGTTTACACACAACAGCTCTGCTTTGCTTGAGGCCCAGTGGTCTTGGGAGCAGGAATGTGCTAGTCAGCCTCAATCCACTTCAGCTGCTAGCAGGAGTTAAAACTGTGCTTGGTGTCCGAGGTTTGAATCCTGTCTCACAGGGCCAGGAAAACGTGTTCATGGGCTGGTCGAGTGGCTCAGGCTAAGGCACAGCTGACAGTTTGCATTCTGAAATAGTTCACAATTACTGCCGGTCAAAATGCGCAGAGGGAACTCTTGTCTGTCAGAAAATGCTCATTTGAGAGAATCAACAAATTCCACAAAAGTGCATAGATGGAAAGCAGACAGGCAGGCCAGCCTGGGTGCACCTAGCTCCCTGGACAGGTGCCTCCCAGGGTTTCCTGACTCTCCAGCCAGCCAGCAATCTGGGGTTGGGCAGCCCCTGAGGCACCTTCCCAGGGAGTCGGGAGTAAGCAGAAATATTCCAGTTTTGTTCCATTTTGGTTCTACCAAAAAGGAATTTTAAAGAATGTTTCCTGCTGCTTCGGGATGGATATTTCCCACTAACATAAAAATTTTTCATAGGAGGGAAATACCATTTTCTAGCCAGCTCTATTCACAATATTTTCCCCTTCTGGCCCACCATCAGCATCAGGCAAGGAACTGCAGAAAGCTCTCCCCAAGTGCTGTATCTCGCAGTTCTCACCTAAAATGCTTCTGCTGTGTCCCCTCTCCCACTTCCCCCACTCACTTGGTTGTGCTTTACCTGGGGATAGGGGAGAGCAACAGGCTTCAGGAGCAAATGTTTCCACTTTCAGTGAACATTGCACCATCACCTGGGACTGTGCTTCCTCACTAAGCACTGCCAGTGCTTCTCTCAAGGTAAGGGACAACCCCAGGCTGGCTACACATACCTGACCTATAGCTTTGTGCACTGATGGACCTAGCTGGTTATTGGTGCAGATTGCAGTAATACTTTAAGGCTAGATGAGCATTGGGCAGGGAGCTCCGGTGCTGACAGACAATCAGACATATTCCCTTCCCAGACATCAGGGGAGCTAGCAGCAGCCCATTCGGACAGTGCAGTGTGCTCCCCACTCCATTGCAGGACATCTCCATTGGGTAGGAACCTTTTGGGGGAAATGTGCACCCTCTTTAGTGCATGGAGGGCACAGTCCTGAGCTTCCCCAGCCTTAGGCACAATGGGGCTAGGTGTCCTTTGTTTCCTTCTTCCCACCTATCTGTGAATTGGAGCAAGGGACATTCTAATGTTTAAATGTTGGTGCCCTTTCATTAGTTTGCACAGTTGTAGACCTAACTGGTAATTAGCAGCATCAGCCTGGTAGCACTTCTGGCCTGATAAAAGCATGTCCTTTTTCTGGCTGTTGATTCTCCATTGTCTCATTTGCTCATACTCTTGCTTTTCACTCAGTGATATCACCTTCCCCTAGGAAAGTGGATGTGAGGCAGTACCCATAGTGGAATTTGGCCTGGATGCTTGGATTATCACACCTCCTGTGTGAACGGCCTTATGGAATCTTTAACAACAAATGGTCAGGAAGCATGTCAGTTTTCCAGATAACCACAAGCCTGTCTCTGCTGCCTGCAATTTAGCAGTTATCTGTTGTGTGGAGGGTTCAGTGGAATGTCTTGGAAGTATACAGTACAGTGTGTCTAAAAATATAAAAACATTTTCTGAATGCACCTGGTATGTCATTCAGAACTGAAGCAGTTAATAATCCAATTACTTTACTGCATCCTCTTCAACTTCAGTTTCCATTCTCTTTTATAATGCCCTAATAGGCTGTTGCCAAACTACCTAGACATTCTTAGTTGGTACCTGGTGAATAATAAATCTAGGGATAGTGCCCTCCAGAAGAGGGCAGATGTGAATTATGTCAGATGAGTTCAGTGCTTGCACATCAGCACATCTCTAGTTTTACCTTCTTGCTTAGCTGATCGAATGGGGGTGTATTTTTCATTTATTTCTTATTAAGCCTCTGTGTCCTTGCACTCCAAATTCTTCTCATAGGAGAAAAATATATGAACAAACTTTCAAATTAATCTGGATGCTGCACCTGCCGTAACTCTCAAAACCATTAGAGTTCGACAAAGCAAACCATCCACATCTCCTCATCTAAACATTATATTCACAGAAGGCTCAAAGGATTTTCACTGGTCCCACCTCCATGGTCCCACCTTGTTCAAAACCCAGCACACGTTGCTGGTTATGTGCTGATGGCTGCTAGGAAGCCTCTTTCAAATGACTTAGTGGTCTCAGTCCAGTTCCTAGTGGATAGAGATGTCTATGTCACCAACACTATCATTCAAGCAGGCACTAATTGGCACCCTTGTTGGCAGCCCCAGTAGGAAGGCCAAAGATTGAAAAAGCATGTAAACAGAGCTATTCCCCCAAGAGACTAGTTAAGGCTTGAGGCATACTAGGAAGGCATTAGGTGGGAATGTTCACCGCCGCTGCTCATGCTTTCCCTGTTGTGTGGCTAAATAAAGGAACTCCCTAAGCAGCTCTATCAACCAAGCACCTTACATGAGCACTAAAATTCACTAAAAATATTCACCTGGTAAAAGAAAAATAAATTAAGTGCACAAGCCCATTAAAGTACCCAGCCTAGCAGTCTTCAGGCTAGAAAAAAGGAAAAACATTGTAGTGATATAAGGCCGAACTTTCAAAGAACATTACATGCAGTGGAGTTTGTAGGTCCTTATTTTAGGTGGATGCACAGAATAATGCATGTTTTCCAAGACTGAGGTGCAGGCATAAGAGGGCTGGCTGCACATTAGGCTAGCACTGAGTGCAGTCAAGCAGTGACAACAGTTTTTTTTGTCCGTTTGCAACACTGGGGCTTTAAAAAAGGTGTTTATTGTGTTACTAGCTCTAGTGCCACCCTTTACTTCTCCACTAATACTGGGACAGGTGGGGATGGCATCACCTTTTCTTGTATCAAGGAGCAATGAATGCTGGAATGGGGTCCGGACAACACGCTATGCTGGTGCCAGCAGAGGAAATCAAGGAATATTAAAAGATAGTTTTGACCACACAACAGTCAAGTGTAGCAAATGTGGGAGCTAATGAATTTTCAGTGAATTTTTCTCTGAATTCTTTCCTCTGAACTCCATGACTGGACTTCACAGCAGCCATATACAGAAACCCTGGATGGGGAGTTCAGCAAGCATGCGAAATATATTTTTTAAACCTCTTTTACTGGGGGCAATGAGGGGAGGACATAGGGGTTGGGCATCCGGACAGGACAAGTCTTTACACAGACTATTCTTCACCTCCATGCCCTGGGTTGGAAATTGCTGCCAGACAACATTGCCTTGAAAGTGTCATCCTCATTCCATGAGCACCTCTGTCAAAAGCTTGACAGCTGCCAGGCTATGTCAGAGGTGGAACTTGTGAACCACATGCTGACTCCTTAGAGCTCCAGAGAGGCTACATGTGCTACAACTGGTTGTGGCGTGGTCGGGCTGCCTAAGAACTCATGGCAAAACTTTGCCTTCCTGGTGACATTAGATTGGAGCAAGTTAGAAACTCTTACATGTGCTAGATGCCTCACCCCACCTTGGTTGTCACAACAAAAAGCTACTGTCCTCTGAGTCTATTAGGTTCAAGGTGAAACACGATGAACTAACTGAACTACAGCAATGGTGACTATCTCATTAGATCCAGTTCAGATGGGAAGTGTGCCAGGGCAGAGAACTCCTGCTTGGTCTGTTGCTGGAGGCTCAGCAATGCAGCTTGTTCTTTAGCCTGCCATAGTTAGCCCTGAAGCCAATGAAGGGCTAGATGGAGGTCATCTGACTTATATCTGCTTGGCCACAGCTAGCTTTGGCCCCACCACAATTGTGAAAACAGGCTTTAGGTGTCAAAGATCAATTGGTTTGTATCTGTTCCTGCCCATTCGTGTTTGGTGCCTCCTGGGAGACCATATGGTTCAACAAGAAATGGTCCTGTTTGCTACTTGTAAATGCTAATATATCATCAATAGAATTGCAGTTCTTTGGAAGATACTGACTATTTCCTCTCCCTTCCGTATTGTAAGGTACCTGCATCTTCCTTCACAGATGGTATCTGCAACATCACTGCAACACATTTAAGTTCATATGAAGATAACAAGGATAATATTAAACATGGCAAACACAACAATATATTTATCATGCAGAATGATGATAAAATACAGCAATTGATCTAGTATGGTTGGAAAATATGAACTGCTCATTTCACCAGACTGAGTGAACAGGCAGCACAACTTCTCCCTGTCTTGTTTATCATGGCTCATTGAAAACGCATTATATAACTCTACCTTGTTCAACCCTGATTAAGGCTTGAGTGCCCCAGCTGGCTAGATTTGCTATTGAACATGTTAATTGACAAACAAAATGATAGTGTAATTTTACTTGATTACAACAAAACCCTAAAAATTGAGCAATTTTCAGTAACTATGTTAAGACAGTAACTAAAACAAAAAACTTAAAATTTTTCAAAGCTTCATTGTTGTACCAAACAAATGTTTCTAACTGGCACAGTCAAATTGTGTTTATTCTTATCCCTATCTTGTCTTTACTGTTTTGGGGTTTTTTATTTCTTGCAGACATCTGTTATTTTCCCTTTTTTGCTTATATAACCTTGGATGCACATTTTCAGAAGAGGGGAAAACACAGTCCACAACTCCCCACACTTCATTGATCTAGTCTGTTTGTTTCAACTCCTTTCTTCTTTTCTTTTTCATTAATTTTTATATAAAGTTGTCATAAAAACAAATATAATTATTAGACAATATAAGCCAGTGAAGTTGACATCTCCATTAATGAGGCACATTAAAGATTTTGTCAGCCTTTATAAAGACACTTGTATATCCCAGTGACCGGGGCAGGGTGGGAGGGTTAGGGGGACAAAAAACAAACAAAACTTCCTCTCAGTATTTGCAAAATGAGGTAATCAACTATTCCTCCCTGAAGCAATTGGAAATCTTATCCTTTAGGCCTAGGAACATCAGACCAGGCACTAAGACAAAGCAAAATGTAAATAATTTTAAAAGCTCAATAGTACAGAAACAGGTAGGGTGGGGAATAGAGAGCTACAGGAAATGTCAACAACATGACATTATATATATATATATATATATATATATATATATATATATATATATATAACCCAATAAGGTAACATCTGAGGCACGTTCATCATCATATCCTCTGGTTTGGGGATCAGCTGACAGGGACAAGCTATGGAAATCCCTCACACAGCGACTCTCAATTCAGCCTCAAGCCTGCACATCGCTCCCTGTAGGAACATTCCTGTGGCAGTGGGGCTCTGTGGGGGCAGAAGGATCCATCCACATGGACCAGTTCACTTTGTAAGATCAGTGCCTTGGACTGCAAATAAGGACTACAGTCATGAAAACAACAGCTGCCTGGACTAACAGGAGCTGGAATCAATCTAGATTCAACTAACTCTCCACTTTAAATGATCAGCCTAGATATTTTAACCAAAAAATAAACAAACACACACATAGGAGAATAACCTACTATTAAACATCTCTAAGTATTTCACTACAGAAACAAATGATTTTTAGGCCAAATCTCCCCAAAAACTCCTAAAAAGATCTTATGACATCATGCAATACCAAGGTGATATAATACTGAAACTTTGTGTGTGGGGGGGAGGGACAGTAATTAAACCTCACAAATGTCCTTCAGAGGAGGAGTTAAGGAGTGGTTGGGAATAACACACGCCATAAAGTTACACCCAGAGATTCCTGCCTGAAGTCCAATATCTTGCAACTGAACTGGACCATGGCCTTTTGAAAAAACAACCAATCTAGGAGAACCAGAATTTCTGCGGGAAGGGAATTCTACATCTGCTAGGTCCTAAAGATGAGCAGAGACAGCTGGCTAAGGGAGAACCAATGCGTTGAATCTATTTGTCAATAGTCCACCTACAACCCATAGGCTGAAATGGTCTACACAAAGAGTTTATCCATTTCATTTCAAACAATGAACAAAATTCATAAAAATCAGAGTCTGTTCACAAATAATATGGGAGCACGAGGAAAAGCAAAAAAAATCAGTCAGATACACTGTTTCTATGAAAGGTCAACACACCTCTAATGGTTACATGACTCAGTTTCCTTATTCTAACCCTGAACTTTAACTTGTGATTTTTAGTATTCTTGCTGCACTCGTTTATCAGATAGTCATTGACCACAACCATAATTTAAGTATCTTTCATATCTCTGGTATACAGGGTTTCTCATATTAATGTTAGTGAGATTGAAATCACCAACTTTATAAGCCTATTACATTTAAATACTGTATAGTTCTTTCCTTATCTCATCATCTTCTGCTTCATACTTTCATCCAGTGGATTTGTGCCTTGTTATCAGCCCTTTATTCCCTCTTTCTAATAATGACCTAGTCTGTACTTTTCAGCAGTTCAGTTTTGTCTTCCTAACCTATGTATTTTCCCTGAGATACCTTGGACAATTGCATTGCTTTCTCATTTCTCTATGCTGTCTTCAACTTCAACCCATATTTTAACAATTCCTTCTACAGCATAATTTTTGTTTACACGTGAGGCACCAGTATCACCACCTAGAGGTAGATAGCGCTAGTCAAAAAAATATTGAGATAGTTGAAGTTTCACAAACAAAAGAATCTGATTCACTCCATCCCCCTCTTTTTCTAGCCAACTCTATAAAGAGTCAGAAATTTTGAAATTTCTGTATAGAATGGGAGAAAAAGTTACTATATTTTATTTATTTATTCTCTCGTTTTAAGATCAGTTCCACAGAGGGGACAAAATGAGGCCAATATAAGGCCAATGGTAGAGCAGGAAACAGAGTCGGATTTGACCTTTTTTCAACAGAATCATTTTTCTTCCAAGTTGCTCCCTCATAGATTTTAAGGCTGGAAGTAACCTATTTAATCACCTAGTCTGACTTTTTGTATAAACACAGCCCAGAGAATATCTCCACACACCCTAAAATATCACAGAAGGCCACATACACTCACCCTTGCATTAGAATCATAGAACCTTAGAATATCAGGGTTAGAAGGGACCTCAGGAGGTCATCTAGTCCAACCCCGTGCTCAAAGCAGGACCAATCCCCAACGAAATCAACCAACCTGCAACTAAATCACAATCCCCTTCACAAATAAATCATGTAGCACAACGACTGCAGTCCTCAATGCCATGCCTGCAGACTTAATGTATAAAGTTAAACTCTTTGCAGAACTGGATCCAAAAGAAGAAGAAGAGCACTGAGAAGAGGAAAGGAGGATGGAAAAGAGAATTCACATAACCCTGCTGAGTGACCCAACTGATCAGAAGCCATGGTACATATTTTCTAAGGAAATAGCATCGGGATGCAGGTTGTATTCTAGGTTCTTCCACCCAACTCTTCTCTGCCTTGTTATTGGGGATTGTAGGGGAGGGCATACAGCATAAAGGTCTATTTTTTGAAGTATGGACACATTGGTTTATTAACTCATTTCTTTAACTTTTCTCTAGTTTTTAAATACATGCCCATGATTATTTTTGTTACACTTACCTCAATAAGACACTTCGGGATGTGTGAGTGATAGTGTAATAATTCACACTGCCTGTATTTGATAGCATTTGGCCTGTGGCTTTATGTCTAACCACACCCAAGGTGTGAGTTACTGCACTACAGCTCACACCCTGTCATTTTTTTTTTAAATAAGGACACTGTTCAAAGGGGATTAACAAAGGCATAACAGCTGCTAAAACAGAAAAAAGTGAGCCTGTATGTGGTATAAATGAATACAACAAGAAAAGTAATAGTGATGTTCAGCCGCAAGATGATCCCGGGAGGGCCAGACATTCTAGTATTGCACTAGGCAGCTGTCTTTACTGTACTGAGCCTGAACTGTCAAGCAGGGTGGTTATATTTTGGCTGTGGTTGTCACATGACTACGCGGCATTGCCACCTAGGAATTAGATTACTGACTGGTGCTCTACAGGAGGTTAAACCATCAGATCATTTAGAAATTGCAGAGAAGGCAGAACATGGCAGGTCACTTGTTAAGGAATGTTTCCCACTGAGAGCACATTAGTACAGCTGTATGCCATGATCTATAATCTGCACTGGATACCAGGTGAAACCGAAGATGTTAGTTTTGACCTCTCTCCCTGTGTGATACCAGGATGGCTGCAAATTTCAAAGACACTCAACTGACACAGGCCTCGGGTTTAATGAACAGAGGCCTGACATCAGGATAGTCTCTGAAAAGAATCTTATAAGGGAGTCTTAGCTCGGGGATTTGCTTATAACCCGTCTGAAGGACAACACACCTTACAGCCTGGTAGATTGGGATGGGGAAAACCCAAATTCAAATCCCTGGCTCTGCCTGATTCAAATTGCAGGGTTTTTTATATCCAATCACTCTGAATCAGGCAGAGCATGGACTTCAGCCTTGGACTCCTACAAAGGGTTGTGAATCCTCCAGGACTGGCCTGGAGTCTCCAAGAATTAAAGATTATGTCATGTGATGACATCTCCAGGAATACATCCAACCAAAACTGGCAACCGTACTCCTACAACCCAAGCCAGTCCACTAAGCACCAGCATATGGAGTGTCTCGTGTCCCTTTCCCATGCCCCAGGGTAAACATTGTCAAAACATTTCCACGAAACATTCCAACTTCAACTACATGAAATTTTGTCTAAAACGTTCAGACCTGCTCTATCTCTCTGACTTCAATGGGACTGCTCATATGCTTAAAGTACTTCAGGACCAGGTTAAATCAGCTGTGATAATTAAGGAGAGAAAAGAATAGAATTTTACCAGGTAGTTCCTTGATTTACCCAGGAAATATATTTGATTATATATTTTAAATCAAAATTATTATTGAAATGTAGCCAATATTTCTGAAATATCTTTCATAGAATCATAGAAGATTAAGATTGGAAGATACCTCAGGAAGTCATCTAGCTTTAATGAACACAACCTTACTGGAGAGCAAAACACTTCAAAACCAAAAGGGAAAACAGAGAAAATCTATGGCAGCAAAAGAACCTTTGTTGTCAGTCACAAATTTCTAACAGGAGAGCTTGAGCTGGCTACTCTTTAGGGCCTGCATTTATTTCCTTTTCAGCTGTTCAGTACAAAGGCTGACTGTCGTTAATCAAAGGGCAAGGTGAGGGAGCATGCAAAATTGAACATGCTGCAGGCCACATACCCAGAAAGAAAAAACACCACCACATCCAACTTCAGAAACAAGAGTACAGGGAAAATAGCTGTTGCTACTCAGGGACTCCTCTGTAGTGTGCACGACACAGCTGTCTTGTATAGTTTTCCTCTATAGCTTTTCCTCTCACTTTTGTAATGTGGTCAGAACTTGTTCATTTCTCTCTACAACAGTGTCTCTCTGACATTGAGTGCTCACTTTCTAAACATCAGGCCACTCTTAGGGTGTCACTAGTTGGAGGCACTTAACATCAGGCACTTTTGAAAACTTGGCCTGGGAGTTCAGGAATGCTCACCTGGGGCCTGTGTTGAAGTTTAGAGTTGCTTTGTGAAAAATGATCACTCTATATCGGACCTGTCAGTCCTCATCCTCAAAGGAAATCTGCACAACACCATCAAAAGACCTGCCTGGGAGCTTAAATTCATAACTTTGCTAGACATTAAAAATCATGGACTGAACAGAGACACTGGATTTATAGTTTATTACAATAATCTATAACTCACTAACAACCCTGCTCCCAGGTACCTCCCTCATTTTTGACTAGAGGGGTGTTAATGGGACACTTCACCTAGAATGGTTCCTTGAAACATATGTTAACTACTTATGCTAAACAATCTGTTTCACGTTGTTTTTAGTTATGACACTCTGAGCACATTTCCCAGCCCTGAGGAAGAGCTCTGTGTAAACTCAAAAGCTTGTCTCTCTCACCAACAGAAGCTGGTCCAATAAAAGATATTACCTCACCCATTTTGAAAAATGTTCACTCCATGTGACCCCTTTAATTTAAATGCTATGGGACACATTTATAAAGGTATTTGGGCACCTAAAGATGCAGATAGGTGTCTAGTTGGAATTTTCAGAAGCCTATAAATTCCACTGGGCACCTATCTGCATCCTGGTGCATCTAAATACCTTTAAAAATATGGTCCTATGTTGTGAGGCTTCTTTTCTAATGAATCCAGCTTTTTTCTTCTTTTCTTTCTAGAGCCTGTTCTACTGAGCATTGCATCAGTGTGCTACAAGTGACAGTAGGTTTTTTTTAACTGTACCAAATTGCCTTTTATCTTCAATTTCAAAAATAATTGCAAAGAAAATACACAATTCTCATAAATATACTATGTGGGAATTTGTATGGCAGCTTATTTCCATGTGACCCTGATCCTGACTGTTCATAGTCTAAAGTGAAATAAGTTACAGGTTCTTAGGTCATGTTTACCTGATTTTCTCCTCATTCTCCAACACCAGTGACAGTGATCTTCCCTAGGACATTAACACTGCAGAACAAACCTCATATCTTAGTTCTGATAAACATCCTTGAGATCTGAAAGGCACAGTTCAACCATGAACTATGAAGTTAACAACTAAGTTTAACAGGTTGTACAAGGGTCACTCTCTGTTCCGTCCTATTTTCATTCAGGGACTGTATTTTTGTCAGCCTTGCATTATCTTTCCTTCAGCTTTTACCCAAAGATAAAAAGAAACCGCTTATAATTCATTACAGTTCATTAAAATGAAAATAAAATTTATTTTGCATCAAAATGAAAAAAATATGACTTGTTCATTATTAGCATATAAATGGTATTTTTTATGTCACTCTGCCACAAAATCACTTACATTTTCAATGATCACAGCACACAAAATTAATTTTTGATAGCCTTTTGTGATTTGGCTGAAAATTCTCATTTCTTTTTGTACATTAACAGCAAACTGTATCCACTGCTATTCATACCAAATTTTAGATAATGAAGCAATTAAAAATACATGGATTGAAGATCTTATCTCATTTTTCCTCTGGCCTATTTCTGCTTCATTATTCATGAAAGGATATGTTTAATTCAGGGTTAGTAATTGCAAATATATCTAGTATAAATTGTGCCTTATATTCTTTTCCACATTTCAATTTATTTTAGCAAATAGATCTTTGGGAGAAACAGAGGGAGAGAGAGAGAGACACAAAAGGACAAAAATTGCACAGCCAAACAAAACCTAACAGACACTGTTGCTTGTGCAGAATGTCTGCAACTCAGGAAAAAGTTGATGAAATGAACCACCGCACAGGGCATATTAATAACCTTGCATTCATATGAAATGAATGAATTAAATGATTCCAGTACGAAACAGTTTGATAGACCTGACGCCTGTGTGACTTTCATTTTTGCTGCTTTTATCCACAAAGTCAAACTACCTCCCCAAATCAGGGAAAAGCAGAAGACAGAGAAACATGAACAGAGGAATAAAAAATTCAAAACTAGAGAATGGTATTAAGGTTTTTTGGGCAAAAACCCAGTGAAATTTCATTAGTGTGAATAGGAGGGTGGCTGTGTTTCTCTATGTTTAGATTCAGATATTCTTCCTCAGAATAGTTTGCTCCAAACTTAATCTATATTTTGGGACAGATTTTTTATATCCTTACACACATTGTGATTTGACTGAAGCAACACTGACAAGAATTATGTCAACTACTCCTCAGTCCTAAGGAAGGTAACTTTATTTACTGGAGTTCGATGGAGCTACTGGCAGAGTAAGGTATTACTCTGTGCAAGGGTGTCAGGCTGTTAAGGGGCAGATTGTGACACATTATTCCCTCCAAATAGTTACTTACATCTGGAACAAGCCATATGGAAACCAATGGGATTACTTGTGGTATAAGGCTGTCACAATAGGATTCACAGTCCCAATCATTAGGGCCCTACCAAAAATTCACAGCCTCTTTTGGTAAATTTCCCAGTCCCTGCATTTTTAAAATCTTGGGTTTCACAGTTTCAGATATTTAAAATTAAATATGATGGTGTTGTCACAAATATGTATTTAACAATATAAACGTGTAAAGCCCTTAAGTAAGCTTTCCTCAAACTGCGTACGCTGACCCAAAAGGCAGTCACAAGGCCATTGTGCACAGATCGTGGTATTGCCACCCTTAACCTAGCTCCAAGTGCCCTACCCATAGGAACACTAACCCGAGGAAGGGGAGACCTTCCCATAGGAAACCTAACCCTAGGGTGGGGCGCCCTACCCATAGGAACACTAACCGTAGCTCCAAGTACCCTACCCTTAGGAACCCGAATACTAGGGTGGGAAGCCTACCCATAACAATCCTAACCCTAGCTCCAAGTGCCCTACCCATAGGACCCCTAACCTTAGGGGGGGCCCCCTACCGATAGGAACCCTAACCCAAGTTCCAAGTGGCCTACCCTTAGCATCCCTAACCTTAGGGCAGGAAGACCTACCAATTTGAACCCTAGCCTTAGTTCCAAGTGCCTTACCCATAGGAACCCTAACCCTAGAGAAGGGCACCCTATGCATAGGAACCCTAAACCTAGATCAAAGTGCCCTACCCTTAGCATCCCTAACCTTAGGGCAGGAAGACCTACCAATTTGAACCCTAGCCTTAGTTCCAAGTGCCCTACCCATGGGAACCATAACCCTAGAGAAGGGCACCCTATGCATAGGAACCCTAAAACTAGATCCAAGTGCCCTACCCTTAGGAACCCTAACCCTAGGGCGGGAAGCCCTACCCATAGGAACCCTAATCCTAGCTCCAAGTGCCCTACCCTTAGGTACCATAACTATAGGGCAGGAAGTCGTACATATACGAACTGTAACCCTAGGGCACGGCGCACTTCGTATAGGAAACATAAACCTAGCTCCAAGTGCCCTACCTTTGGGAACCCTTACCTTAGCTCCAAGTGCCTTACACATAGGAACCCTAACCCTAGCATCAAGTGCCCTACCCATAGAAACCCTAACCCTAGGGCTGGGCACCCTACCTGTAGGAACCCTAATCCTAGGGCGGGAAGCCCTACCCATACAAACAGTAACCCTAGCTCCAAGTGCCCTACCCATAGGAACCCTAACCCTAGGGAGGGAAGACCTATCCATAGGAACCCTAACCCTAGCTCCAAGTGACCTACCTATAGAAACTCTAACACTAGCTCCAAGTTCCTGCCCTTAGGAATCCTATCCCTAGCTCGAAGTGCCCTACAATTAGGACCCCTAACCCTAGCTCCAAGTGCCCCATCTATAGGAACCCTAACCCCAGGGCGGGAAGCCCTACACACAGGAACCCTAACCCTAGTTCCAAGTGCCCTACCCATAGGAACCCTAACCCAAGCTCCAAGTGCTCTACCCATAAGAATACTAACCATAGGGAGGGACGCCCTACCCATAGGAACCCTCACCCTAGCTCTAACTGTCCAACCCTTAGAAACCCTAACCGTAGGGTGGGAAGCCCTGCCCATAGGAACCCTAACCCTAGCTCCAAGTGCCCTACCCATATGAACCCTAATCTTAGGGCAGGGTGTCCTACCCATAGGGACCCTAACCCTAGCTCCAAGTACCCTACCCTTAGGAATTCAACCCTAGGGTGGGGCAACCTCCACACAGGAACCCTAAAACTAGATCCAAGTGCCCTACTCTTAGGAACTCTCATCCTTGGGAGGGAAGCCCTACCCCTTGGAAACCCTAAACCTAGCTCTAAGTGCCCTACTCATAGAAAACCTAACCCTACAGAGGGAAGCCCTACCGATAGGAACCTTAACCCTAGCTCCAAGTACCCTACCCTTAGATCCCCTAATCATAGAGCGGGAAGCAGTACCCATAGGAACCCTAACCCTACATCCATATGTCCTACCCTTAGGAACCCTACCCATTGCTTCAAGTGCCCTACCCTTAGGAACCCTAACCCAAGGGCAGGAAGCCCTACCCATAGGATCCCTAACCTTAGCTCCAAGTGCCCTACACATAGGAATCCTAACCCTACCTCCAAGTGCCCTACCAATAGGAAACGTAACCCTACGGTCAGAAGCCCTACCAATAGGAACTCTAACCCTAGCTCCAAGTGCCCTAACTTTAGCAACCCTAGTCCTAGGGTGAGAAGCTCTACCCATAGAAACCCTAACCCTAGCCCCAAGTGACCTACCCACAGAAACTCTAACCCTAGGGTGGGGCGTCCTACCTATAGGAACCTTAACCCTAGCTCCAAGTGCCCTACCCATAGGAACTCTAACCCGAGCGCCGTGACTTACCCATAGGAAACCTAACCCTAGGGTGGGGCGCTCTACCCATAGGAATTCTAACCCGAGCTCCAAGTCCCCTACCCATAGTAACCCTAACCCTACCCTTAGAAATCCTAACTCTAGGGCGGAAAGCCCTACTTTTAGGAACCCTAACCCTAGCTCCAAGTGCCCTACCCTAACCCTAGGGTGCGAAGCCCTACCCATAGGAACCCTAACCCTAGCTCCAAGTACCCTACCCTTAGGTACCCTAACCATAGGGCGGGAAGCCATACCCATAGGAATCCTAATCCTAGCTAAAAGTGCCCTACCCTTAGGAACCCTAACCCAAGGGCAGGAAGCCCTACACATAAGAACCCTAAGCCTAGATCCAAGTGCCCTACCCTTAGTAATTCTTACCCTAGGGTGAGAAGCCTTAACCATAGGAACCCTTACCCTAGATCCAAGTACCCTACCCTTAGGAACCCTAAACCTAGCTCCAAGTACCCTAGGAAAACCTATCCCTAGTGTGGGAAGCTCTACCCATAGGAACCCTAACCCTTGCTCCAAGTACTCTACCATTAGGTACCCTAACCCTAGGGCGGGAAGCCGTACCCACAGGAACCTTAACCATAACTCCAAGTGCCCTACCCTTAAGGAACTCTAATCTTAAGGCGGGAAACCCTACCCATCGGAACCCTAAACCTAGCTCCAATTGCCCTACCCATCGGAAGCCTAAACCTAGGTCCAAGTGCCCTACCCTTAGGAACCCTAACCTTAGCTCCGAGTACCCTACCCATAGCAATCCTAACCCTACGCTTAGGAACCCTAACCCTAGGGCAGGAAGCCCTACCCATAGGAACCTTAATCCTAGCTCCAAATGCGCTATGCATAGCAATCCAGACCCTAGCTCCAAGTGCCATACCGACTGGAAACCTAACCCTAGTTCCAAATGCTGTATCCTTAGGAACCCTAACCCAAGGGCGAGAAGCCCTACCCATATGAACCCTAACCCTAGCTCCATGTGCCCTACCCAAAGGAACCCTAACCCTAGCTCCAAGTTCCCTACCCATGGGAAACCTAACCCTAGGGAGGGGTGCCCTACCCACTGGAACCCTCACCCTAGCTCTCAGTGTCCTTCCCATAGGAACTCTAACCCTAACTCCAAGTGTCCTACCCTTAGAAACCCTTACTCTAGGGCGAGAACACCTACCCACCGGAATCCTAACCCTATCTTCAGGTGCCATACCCATAGGAACCCTAACGCAAGCTCCAAATGCCCTACCCTTACCAACCCTAACCCAAGGGCAGGAAGCCCTATCCATAGAAACCCTAAACCTATCTCTAAGTGCCCTACCCTTAGCAACCCTAACCCTAGGGTGGGAAGTCCTACCAATAGGAACCCTAACCCTAGCTCAATGTACCCTACCCTCAGGTACCCTAATCCTAGACCGGGAAGACATACCCATAGGAATCCTCACCCTAAATGCAAGTGCTCTACCCTTAGGAACCCTAATCCTAGAGCAGGAAGCCCTACCCATAGGAACCCTAACCCTAGATCCATGTGCCCTACTCTTAGGAACCCTAACCCTAGGGTGAGGCACCCTACCCATAGGAACCCTAACCCTAGCTCCAAGTGCACTACCCTTAGGAACCTAACCTTAGGGAAGGAATCCCTACTCATAAGAACCCTCAGCCTAGCTCCAAGTGCCCTACCTATAGGAACCATAGTCCTAGCTCCAAGTTCCTTACCCATAGAAACCCTAACCCTAGTTCCAAATGCCCTACTCTTAGGAACTCTTACCCTAGCTGCACGTGCCCTCCCCTTATGAACTCTAACCCTAGGGGAGGAAGGCCTATGCATAAGAACCCTAATCCTAGCTCCAAGTGCCCTACCCATAGGAACCCTAACCCTAGCTCCAAGTGCCCTACCCATAGGAACCCTAACCCTAGCTCCAAGTGCCCTACCCATAGGAACCCTAACCCTAGCTCCAAGTGCCCTACCCACAGGAACCCTAACCCTAGCTCCAAGTACCCTACCCACAGGAACCCTAACCCTAGCTCCAAGTACCCTACCCACAGGAACCCTAATCCTAGCTCCAAGTGCCCTACCCTGAGGAACCCTAACCCTAGGGTGGGAAGCCCTACCCACAGGAACCCTAATTCTGGAGCAGAGCACCCTACTCATAGGAACCCTAAAACTAGATCCAAGTGCCCTACCCTTAGGAACCCGTACCCTATGGCAGGTAGCCCTACCCGTAGGAACCCTGACCCTTTCTCCAAGTGCCCTACCCTTAGGAACCCTCACCCTAGAGTGGGAAGCTCTACCCATGGGAACCCTAACCCTATTGGCAAGTTCCCTACACATAGGAACCCTAACCCTAGCTCCAAGTGCCCTACCCTTAGCATGGTCCACTTTAGGCCTATTCCACCAATTCCCCCGAATCGGGTCCCGCGTGTAAGAGGGCCCCAAGCCCAGTGAGAATCCCTTCCCTGGCTAGAGGCGCCTTTTTAATTTTTAGTCACCTGGCGGCTCTTTGGGTCTTTAGCGGCTCTTTAACGGCAGGTCCTTCACTCTCGCCAGGTCTTCGACGGCACTTCAGCGGCGGGTTCTTCGCTTACTCTGGGTCTTTGACAACACTTCGGCAGCAGGTCCTTCAGTGCGGTTGAAGACCTGGAGCGAGTGAAGGACCCACCACCAAAGACTCAGAGCACCCACCGGTGAATACAAGTTCCATGTGTTTTTTTATATGTTATTTTTTTTAAGTCATCCCTGCCTGGGCCCCATCGAAACTCTTTGAATTGGGCCCCACACTTCCTAAAGCCGGCCCTGTTCTGCACTGCCTTCACTGCTGGGCAGCTGAAGAGCAGTGGCTGCTGGCCAGGAGCCCAATTCTGAAGGCAGTGCCGTCACCCACAGCAATGTAGAAGTAAGGGTGGCATAGGATGGTATAGAAAATATCATGTTCTGTTGGAAACCCAAAGATAATATAAATTAATATTCCATATTATCTCTTGTGAAATGTTTCATAGATCATATTTTTGCTTTATGAATCACCTATATTATATACAATAAATTAGACCACTACAAGTCAGTTCATTTAGGCCTTCATCAAGGCATTTACATTATCAGCTTTGCTTTAATATTAGCATTTTTAGAGGTGAACTATGAAGGCGAGGTTTAGGTTTTGCAAAACCTCGTTGGTCAACATTTGCATTTGCAAAACCAGAACCCAAGGCTGGTTAAGATTTACCCAAATCACAGCCAACAAGGGGGCTTGGTTTCAGTTTTATCCCATCTCTGCAATGGGCAACCCAAAAGTGGTGTATGGTGATGCTGTTAGAAAATTCTGAAGAAACATTTTTTCACTGGAATTTGCCAATTTGTCAAAATATCAAACCATTTTGTGGAGTCTGTTTCATTTAATCTCTGATAGACGATGGGCAGGTTTCTGAAATATGCTATCCCAGAACTAAACATGACTGATATTAACCAAAATGAAAACTATTAGCTCTCCTTAGGATGCAGTTAGTAGTAGTGACTAGGTTAATCATCAGTTCAACTCATGATTAAGTTAAAGAACATTTTTATGTATAAAATTTGCATTTTTTCTGTCAGAGAAGCCTAGAAGAGATTTACTGATACAATTTTAACTCTTAAATGTAATCTGGTTGGTCATATCACCCCCTAAAGTAGATACCGGGTGTATCTTTACAGAGCTGATGCCTCTGACTACTGCATCCTCAGTCTCGCCTAGTCTTTATTTCTTCATCGAATCTCTTCACTGTCTGCTACCATCTCATACAACACTTAAGGAGTACAGGAACAGAAAGGAGACTTACTCCTTCCATTGTCAAGTGGGTTAGTTGCCACGTTGTCTCCAATGTCCAGATTCTGTTTTTCTAGTGGTTGGAACTTCTTGGAGCAATGGCCCTTGTAACTAAGAAAGCCACCCAACCCAAGAAATCCAGTGCTACCAGTGACCTTTCATCCTCCGTTCAAGGTCTCAGAGAAATGGCATAACTCCATTTCCTGGGACTTGTGCCTTCTAAAGTCACTTCATCTTGATACATCTAACAGAACTGGCTCTTAACAGGTGTTGCTGCTAATATGGATTGTCTGGAATCTTCTGCAGAGTGGGATAGGAGGGGACTTGACAAGCTAATTTTCATACTATTGCTTGTGATTGGAGAGACACCAGGTAGGTGAGGTAATATTTTTTATTGGATCAACTTCTGGACGTGAGAGAGATACACTCTCGAGCCACGCAGAGCTCTTCTTCAGGTCTGGGGAAAGTCACAGCTAAATGCAAGATTGTTGAGCACAAGTAATTAGCACATTTTCTAAGGGACCATTCATGGAAGAGTGGCCTGTTTATGCCTCTGCAGTCCTAGGACAAAAAGAGGGGTTAGTAGGTTACAGATTGTTGTAATAAACCATAAATCCAGACTCTTTGTTCAGTCCAATTTTCAGTTTCTAGCAGAGTTATGAATTTCAGCTCCTAGGCTTGTCTTTTGAAGGTGTTATGCAGGTTTCCTTTCAGGATGAGAACTGATATATATAGAGTGATCACTTTGTGAAAAGTTTCAGAGTGGTAGCCGTGTTAGTCTGTATCAGCAAGAAGACCAAGGAGTACTTGTGGCACCTTACAGACCAACAAATTTATTTGGACATAAGCTTTTGTGGGCTAAAATAGCTGACAAGAAGATATGAGTAACAGTAGGGGGAAAATTTAACTGTTTGAAATGGGCCATCCTGATTATCACTACAAAAGTTTTTTTTCTTCTGGTGATAATTGCCCACCTTAATTGATTTGTCTCTTTAGAGTTGGTATGGCAACCCACATCTTTTCATGTTTTACTCACCCAGCTTAGGAGTCACAGCCCCGAGTGCTCCTACCACCACTGGGACCACTTTGGCCTTCACTTTCCACATCCTCTCTAGTTCCTCTTCCAGGCCCTGGTACTTCTCCAGCTTCTCATATTCCTTCTTCCTGATGTTGCTGTCACTTGGCACTGCTATATCTATCACCACTGCTGTCTTCTGGTCCTTGTCTATTACCCCGATGTCTGGTTGATTGGCCAGTACCTGCCTGTTCATCTGGATCTGGAAGTCCCACAGAATCTTAGCCCTGCTACTCTCCACAACCTTCTGTGGAATCTCCCATCTGATCTTGGGAGGGTCTAGCCCATACGCTGTGCAGATGTTCCTGTACACAATGCCAGCCACTTGG
>NC_133777.1:18049225-18077023 GCF_003597395.2 Chelonoidis abingdonii
ATGAGGTTGGAGGTTAACATGAAGGCAATCGGAGAGAAGTTAGTCAAGCTGGTGGAACTACACAGAAGGTGTAGAGATTAAGGATAAGATCGCTACTGAAAAATACAAGGGCCTAACTCATCTGAAGCCTAGAGACTGCTAAACAAAGGCCTCACAGCACTGGCTACCAGGCTAAGGAGTATCACTAGAGAAGCAGAGGCCAAAAAGTAAATGCCCTGTTCCAAGAACATCCAAGGTGTACTCCAACTGCAGGCAACAACAAATTTTCCAGGGTGGGTACATACTGTTGTTCTTCTTGATCGTGTAGCCAAGCATCTCCAGGATTACAGAAGCTGTAGCGTATACCAGTTCATTGGTTTGAGTTATGGTGGTAGTAGGGATTGTCATGAGGGCTCGTTGGCATCTTCTAACATACTATCTGATGGTACTTCTCCACTGAGCCTTGGTATCGGTCTCGAGGATTGACTGAGCTAGTCTCCATGATCTTATGCCTCAATATCAGCTGCTGCTGCTCTGCAATGGAGGGGTGGCAGCGAAGTTTCAGTTTCAGGTGTGGCTGCACATCCACTTGTCTTCCAGGTCTTCTTGAGTCTGGAATGTAATGTGGAGTTGGTCTATCTCAAGCTGTGAGAGCAGCTTCCTCTTTACTATGTTGAAGCGTTGGGTAACTAGCTGTTTTCAGTAAGTGTGGATGTAGCTTTTGTCCATCCATAGTCCCCTCATACGCTTCATATATCCCCTCTCATTAGGTCTACTGTTGTTTAGCATTCCATCAATTCCAGGTTCTCTTGTCTCGTCCATGAATGGTTTTTCAGTAGCCCACTTATCGTCAGATTGTCCTGGTTCCTCAACATCTTGCGCGACCTTGTTAATCCGGGTGACGTCCGAGCCGGCATGACTCTCCTAGTTCGTGTCACTCTCATATTTGGGATAGGCATGTGAAGCGTTAGGGGGTCTTTTTTGCCCAAGGACCCCTACTGGAAAGTTGGGTACCCACCGGGATTTGAACCCCAGTCTCTCGTATCAAAGGCGGTCTTCGTATCCAAGTGTTGGCGCTCTTAACCACTACGCATATATATAATCTTCCTACTGTATTTTCACTCCATGCATCTGATGCAGGGGTTTTAGCCCCATGAAAGCTTATGCCACAATAAATTTGTTAGTCTCTAAGGTGTCACAAGTACTCCTCCTTCTTTTGTGAAAAGTATTCACCCAAGTAATAAGATGTTTTTGTCTTTTATCATTTTCCTGTGAGAGTTCATTTGAGAGTGTAGTGATTTTCTAGTCCATCCAATACTTGTTATTAGGGAATTTAGTGCACTGGATGAGGTATAAAAACACCCTATGTGGCTCAAAAGCTTGTTTCTCTCACTATTAGAAGTTGGTCCAACAAAAGATATCACCTCGCCCACCTTGGCCGGTCTACACTACGCTTTTTAAACCGATTTTAGCAGCATTAAACTGATTTAACGCTGTACTCATCCACACTACAAGGCCCCTTATATCGATATAAAGGGTTCTTAAATCGGTTTCTGTACTCCTCCCTGATGAGAGGAGTAGCGCTAAAATTGGTATTACCATATCGGATTAGGGTTAGTGTGGCCGCAAATCGACGGTATTGGCCTCTGGGCTATTCCCAAAGTGCCCACTGTGACTGCTCTGGACAGCAATCTGAACTCGGATGCTGTGGCCAGGTAAACAGGAAAGCCCCGCAAAATTTAGATTTTCATTTCTGTTTGCCCAGCATGGACTGATCAGCACGGTGGCAATGCAGTCTCAAATCCAAAAGAGCTCCAGTATGGACCGTATGGGAGATACTGGATCTGATCGCTGTGTGGGAAACAAATCTGTTCCATCAAAGCTCCGTTACAGAAGATGAAATGCCAAAGCATTTGAAAAAAAAATCTTCCGCTACACAGTCCTGCGTGACAAGCGTAAAGGAAGCCAGAGACTCAAATGGACGCTCATGGAGGGAGTGGTACTGAGGACTCCAGCTATCCCATAGTCCACAGCAGTCTCCAAAAAGTATTTGCATTCTTTGCTGAGCTCCCAATGCCTGTAGGTTCAAACAATTGTCCGCGTGTTCAGGAATAGCTCCTCAATTTATTCACCCCCCCAACGTGAAAGAAAGGGAAAGAGATCGTTTCTTGACTCTTTCAATGTCACCCTATGCTCTACTGAAATGCTGCTGGTAGACGCGATGCTGCAGCAGTGAAGCGCAGTATTCACTCCTCTCCCCTCCCTGGTGGCAGAGGTGCAGTAGGACTGGTAACCGTCCTTGTTATCACCCGTGAGTGCTCCTGGCTGCCTCAGGTGAGTCGGCCGGGGCACCTGGGTAAAAATAGGAATGACTCCGGTCATTCCCAGTAGATGGTGCAGACGGCTTGGTAACCGTCTTATCATAGCAACTGGGGGCTGAGCTCCATCAGCCTCCTCCCTTTCCCATGTAAAGAAAAGATTCTGTCCTGCCTGGCCTGTCATAGCAACTGCATGCTGGCTTCTCTCCCACGCACCGCTTAATGTCCTGTCTGGATTGTCTTAGCACGGGAGGCTGCCTCCCCTCTATTTATCTCATTAAAAACTCAGTGTTTCTTATTCTGCATTCTTATTACTTCATGACACAAATGGGGGACACTGCCACGGTAGCCAGGAAGGTTGGGGGAGGAGGAAGCAATGGGTGGGGTTGTTGCAGGGGCATTGCAGCTCATCATTTCTGCGGGATCTGACACAGAGCACCTGTGCTCTCTTGAACACTGTTCTCTAGTACACTTGCCCCATATTCTAGGCAGGACTGACTATTTTTAGAACCATAAAGAGGAATTGACATCGGGAGTCATTCCCAGTTTTGCTTTTGCGCCCTCGGCCAATCTCAGCCAGAGGCACCCATGATAGCAGCAGACAGTACAGAGGGACAGTAACCGTCATCTCATTGCAATTTACTCCGGCAGCAGACGGTACAGAACGACTGATACGTCTCTGCTATCATGTAAAAGCAAATGAATGCTGCTGTGTAGCGCTGGAGTATCGCCTCTGTCCGCGGCACCAGTACACATACGGTGATGTTAAAAAAAAATATGCTGAACGGGCTCCATGGTTGCTGTGCTATGGCGTCTGCCAGGGCAATCCAGGGAAAAAGGGCCGAAATGATTGTCTGCCGTTGCTTTCCAGAGGAAGGAATGACTGACGACATTTACCCAGAACCACCTGCGACAATGCTTTTTGCCCCATCAGCCACTGGGCTCTCAACCCAGAATCTAGGGCAGGGAGACTGCGGAACTATGGATTGATCTTACGAATAGCTACCCACATTTGCAACGCTCCAGAAATCGACGCTAGCCTCGGACCATGGACGCACACCGCCGAATTCATGTGCTTAGTGTGGCCACGTGCACTTAACTTTATACAATCTGTTTTATAAAACCGGTTTATGTAAAATCGGAATAATCCCATAGTGCAGACTTACCCCTAGTCTTTATAATATCCTGGAACCTGCCCAGCTACAAGTACGCTGCTTATGATTTGAGTGCTAAAAAAAAGAAATCAGCTTTTGTTTTTAATTGCTACAGACAGGGTGCCAAAACTCCTTCAATTGTTTACCCCAGAGGAATCATTTACATATGCATGTGGTTTTAAATAAGAAACAGTTTGTAGAACTAACACCTTGAATTTATTATCTACCATGAAAAGTTCTTTCCAGTGAAATTATTAATGCAAAATGGGAAGATGTTTCTATTTTTCTGCCTATTTATTTGACTTACTACATATCTTGCGAAGTGATGTAGAGACTGTTCAATGTAGTTCCAGATCCATAATTTGAGTCAGTTCATTAACGAAAAACCTTCTGCTCCCTCCCCACCTTAATGATTTCTACTTTTCTCTCTTGTATCTCTAGGATCCTGAAGATGTACTGAAAATGATTTTCTAGAAACACAACAGCAAAAGTTCCCAGAAAAGTCATTTAGAGCCAGCTGTTTGCCCTTTGGTATGCAAAAAGTCACAGTATGCATAACACCACCCATCAGCAATGTAGGAGCTCTGCCTGCCTATAACTTGCCATGTACCATGAGGAAAAATTGCCCCTTAGTGAATAAATGCCTGTATTTTACCTAGATAAAATTGACAGGTGTTACTTTCAAAGAAATTACACTACATTCAGTGACTCCAATCAAAAGGCAATGTTCCATAACCTGCCATTCATAAACATCAGTTGGAACTATGTCAGACAATGGCACAAAGTTTAAACTGCCTTTGTTTGCCATGTCACCTGTTATTGACCTTGAATGCGTGTTAGATGTTTGTGTTCTGCAATTTACTGATAAGTCTGTCGACAGCTTTGAACCCACATCTGCTGAAAAAGGATTGTTGGTTCATCACATACTCAACAGACCTAATAAAACATAAAATCTGATTCTTCTGAGTGTATGAAACTCATTTTCCTAAAATCCTGTCTTTAATCAGCTCTCCAGAAGCAGATTTCCAGGTAGCAGACTTGCTACACTACGAACAATTTCAAGTGGGACTTTTTTAATGGATAGCCATGGGTAATGATCTTGGTACAATGATGGTTCTCGGTACATGACGGTTCTTGGTATATGTACTATAGTTTCTATTTGCAGGTAGCAGCAATAGGCACATACTGATATAAACGATTTCCCCAGATGCCTGCTAGTGCTGATAAAATATGCATGAATGAATAGGTAACACAGTGGCTTCCAAAAAATTGGGTGAAGGATTTCCACTACGTTGGCAACCCCTGTTCCCTTCATGGTTCCTGCATGTCACTTGGTCTCTGACCATTCTCTCCCTGTCTTTTTCCTTTATGTCACTCCTCCCCTCACCCCCTTTCTTGGCTCGCTCTTTGCTTCACTGTATTAATGATTTATTCTCATTTTTTCTCTCCACCCACCCATGCAAGAATCCAGTCTGTCTCTCAGTTCTCTTTCCCTTCTGCTACATGTTCCCCCTTTTTTGCCTCTCTGAAAACCCCAATTCGCAACCTCTCCCTTTCTCAAGGTTCGCTTCCTCTCCAAGCTCTGCTGATCTAGCTGCTATACCCACTCCGCTCCCTGTTTCTTGAATGATGAGCAAGGAAAAGCCTTCCCTCTTCCCTCCTCTTCCTTCCCTGTCCCCTCCACTACCCATGCTACAAGCTGAATGACATCAGCAGTCACATGAAGCACCCCAGTAGAGAAGCCAATGGGCTGGAAACCACTGAAATAATATTCAGTTTTGGGTAAGAGATGAGCTATAAGTCAGGTGCTCAGAACCCAGGAAGATCAGACCAGAAACATCAGCCTGAAATGAGACCAGGCTTATCAAATTCCCAACTGTTAGATCATGAAGGTGAACCCTAATCTTCCACCAGACACCAAGACTGGCCATTACTGCTTCAGAGAAATTAAAAACTAATTAGAACCATCACCCCAAGCTCTAGCCAAATGGAAACCTTTAAAGTTCAAAACATTTGCTCAGCTCATGTGAATAAAAACTTTTCATGCCCCTCCACATGTGCTGGTTTCCGCCTAGACAAGAACTGGAAATACTGGAACACTGGGGGAAAATGATTCTTGCAGTATTTCCAACTGGACCAAAATCAAGACCCTAGTGGAAATTGCATGATTTCCAGCACAGCATGGAGGCCAAGGAAATTTGGAAAAGCTTCATATAAGCTTCCAGATGTCTGGATAGTTCTGTAAACTGAAAAGCTTCAGAGGTTCATGCACAGAGTTCATTATTAACAATAATAATGTTTGTCTTGAATACAGAGACAAATATTATTGTTATGTCATGGTATAACCCCACTCTGAACCTTAGCGTCCAAAAGATGGGGTACCAGCATGAATTCTTCTAAGCTCATTACCAGCTTAGTACTTGTAGCGCTGCCCACAACCAGGAATTCCAGTGCCTGGTACACTCTGGTCCCCCCCAAACTTTCCCGGGGAACCCCAAGACCAGATCCTCTGGATCTTAACACAAGGAAAGTAAACCTGTCCGCCACCGTTGCCTTCTCCCAGCCTTCCCCTCCCTGGTCACCCTGGAAGATCACTGTGATTCAAACTCCCTGAATCTAAAACGGAAAGTAAAATGCACCTTCCACCTCCTTCTCTCTCCCCTCCCAGACTCTCCCTGAGAGAGACAGTAATCCCAACACAGAGAAAAATAACCTCTCTCTCCCCTTCCCTCCTTTCTCCCCACCAATTCCTGTGAATCCAGACCAGTCCTCTGGGTCTCACCAGAATAAAAAAACAATCAGGTTCTTAAACAACAAAAGCTAAATTAAAGAGAGAAAAACAGTAAAAATTATCTTTGTAAATTTAAGATGGATTAGGTACAGGGTTTTTCAGCTATAGACACTGGGAATACCCTCCCAGCCTAAGTATTGAAGTACAAATTAAAATTCTTTCAGCAAAATTCAAATTTGAACTCCTTCCAGCCAAACACACATTTGAACTTCTTCCAGCCAAACACACATTTGCAAATAAAGAAAAACATACATAAGTCTAACTCGCTTTATCTACCTAGTACTCACTATTCTGAACTTATAACAACCTGTATCGCAGAGATTGGAGAGCAACCTGGTTGCACATCTGGTCACTCTCAGAACCCAGAGAGAACAACAACCAAATTTTTACAGCACACACAGAAACTTCTCTCACTCAAGATTTGAAAGTATCCTGTTCCCTGATTGGTTCTCTGATCAGGTGACAGCCAAGCTTACTGAACTTGTTAACCTTTACAGTCAAAAGAGATATAAAGTACTTCTGTTCTATTAACTCCTACTATCTGTTTATGACAGTTATTAATAATGAAGTCTGTAACATGCAAGGTGCTTACAACACACGGAATTAGAAATGTTGCCTGTTCTGATGTCCAATACAGACAAGACAAACTGCAGAACAATGGGTCAGGTCATTCAGTTTGGAGGGGTTGTGCAAAAATCATTGTTGAGGAGATTAATATAGCAATGACTCATGGAAAGAGTGAGGGTAAAGTAGAAATGTGAAAGAGTGGCAGGAGTGTGTTTGATTAGTGATATGGCAAGTATTAGGAGCTGAATGAAAGAAAGAAGCTGTGGTAAAGAGAGAAGGTAGAGAGAGACAGTCTTAAGAACAGCCAAAGGAAGCAACAAAACAGGGGACTATGGCTGGTCAAAATTTTTCTGACAAAATTGCCTTTTGATGGAAAATTGGGTTTTCAACTGAACGATACTTTCTGTAAAAATGTGTTGACTTTCTGCGGAAATTTTTGATATTTGATTGAAAAAAAAAAATCAACCCTCCCAACCCAAAATATTTCAGATGAAAACCAAAGTAACTCACTTTGGATATACTGCCACAGTCCCTCATGGGCGCTTGGTTGGAGCAGCTCATGTTCGCATTTTCCTCTGTGAGCTGAACTCCTGGGATGCACCACCTTGCCTCTGCAAAAGCGGAGATCACGGCTTTGGAGAAAATAAATAGCCTCCAAGCCTAATTTTGTTGCAGCTCAAATGTTCTTTTCTTTGGTAAATGCAAAAGGGCCATTCAACAAGGCCACATCTACAAAATGAAGATGTGTGGCTTGGTTGCACTCCAGAATTTAGCTTGCATGAAGGGAAAGGAATTTCCTACACCTGACTCCGCACAGTAGTAGACAGGGACACAAGACTACAATGTACATTGGTCAAATCCTGACCATATTCAAGTCATTGAGAGCATTTCCACTGACATCAGTGTGGGCAGGATTTGACTGGATATTTATTGACCGCATGTAATTGTCCAGGCTATCTGCACAAAGCGCTACAGCATCACAGACATACAGTACTCATCTTGAGATCAGCTGGCTTATTGTCTAGAAAGCTACACAAACACACACACCACACACACACACACTTGGGTGCCCTACATTAAACTTCACATGGTAGTCACGATAGGCTCATTTTTTCAAAACAGTGAGCTCCCTGCACAAATCACATTATTAGTTAAAAGAGTCAAAACTCAGAATTCCTGGCCCCTGCTCTGGACTGTGTGGATACTTTTAACAGGATTTGTGAAGCCTAACTGCCACTTTGAATATTTAGCCTTAGAATTTTTGAGTCTTCATTCTGACAGATAGCTGAACAGCAAGACACATTGGGAAAGGCAACTCATTCTAGAGGGTAAACTGTGTGTGCAGCCACAACAGGGGGTGAGATTAAAGACTGAAGGAAATACCACATTATCCATGAGTTTGCTCATCTGATCTATTTTTCACCTGCAGACAATTTTCCTTTTCTTTTCTTTTTAGTGCTCAGGAACCTGAATTGTAAACAATTGTGTCTGATCACTTTTTCTACTCAGGTAGCAATCAAAAGCAAGACATGGATAATCCAGTGGCACAGATTTAAGGAGCACTATCAGGGATTGTGACTCATAAAAATCTGATTTTCTTCTTTGGCGCTAATATCTGATTTTTCAATTCAGGTCTCAAATGCAACTTTCCTTCAAGCTCTGCGCAAAGGGCAGTGCATAGTTGACCAGGAGCAGGGCAAGGATTGCACTGTCACCCAGTCACAACATGACCCCTGGCAACCCCTTTATTCCTGGGGGATGGCCAGACATCATCTGCATCAGCCTCATATTTGGCACAGATTTCATCTCCCCTCTGTGCTGGTCATCACATAGTGGGATGCACAGAGCCAGAGCTCCATCCATCCACGCCTCTCCTCCACCTGGGAAGAGGTTCAGAGCCCCCATGGCATTGGCTCTCACCTCTATGCTGCAGCAGGCACAGAGGAATAAGGAGTAACTTTACATCCCCTTGCTCCCCTGTGCAGACACACCAAGGGTCACAGACAAGCCCTTAGCTTGTAATACTTAAAAAAATAAAATAATATAAAAAAAAAGTCCAGCCACTTGACAGTGGCAAGTTAAGACAAAAAGACTTCCTGGCTGCTGCCTTCAACAGGAGCAGGACCAAACTCAATATGTGAGAGTCAGTTTAGCCCAGGAAACAGTGTTAGCGGCGACTATATGTATGGTTTATTTATGTTAAGACATAGAACAAGGACCAGATTCCAAAGAATCCTTCCCTCAAGCAACAATTCCCACTGACACCAAAGAAAAAATGGTCTGAGCAAGAAATTCAGGATCAGGCCCGAAATCGTGCATTTTAAACATTCACAGCAAGCTGCCTCAGTTACCTGAGCAACGATCTACACAGTGTGGCCTTGCCATTTCAGATGTTTTCTTTGCTTGCTTCCTGCATCTTTATTAAAGGCACCCTGTCAAGGCTGTTAACGTTAAACATTGATCTACCTTGACAATGGGAGCTGTGTATGCCTATCTGAGGGCAGATTTTGGCCCCCTGCCTTCAGGATTCCATCCATGGACTTATTTATTCGACTCACAGTAAACAAACTAGTTGATAGGGACGATTTATTCTGACAGCACAGTGGCACTGCTTATCTATCATAAGCCAAGCATCTGAGAGGCCCAGAAAATTATGCTGCAAATAAATACATTAAAATGAGTGGAGAAGGAATCTTAAGCATGAATTTCAGAATGGATCAATTGTCAAACAAGGTTAATTGTCAGACAAACCAGATTGATGGTTTCCTAGACACCACGGTGCAAATAAGTGACGGTCACGTTAACACCACCCTATATCAAAAACCTACCGACTGCTATGCCTACTTTCATGCCTCCAGCTTCCATCCTGGACACACCACACGATCCACTGTCTACAGCCAACCACTAAGGTACAACCGCATCTGCTCCAACCTCTCAGACAGAGACCAACACCTACGAAATCTTCACCAAGCATTCTCAAAGCTACGATACCCGCATGAGGAAATAAGGAAACAGATCAATAGAGCCAGACATGTACCCAGAAGCCTCCTACTGCAAGACAATCCCAAGAAAGAAACCAACAGGACTCTGCTGGCCATCACATACAGTTCCCAGCTAAAACCTCTCCAATGCATCCTCAGGGATCTACAACCCATTCTGGACAATGATCCCACACTTTCACAGGCCTTGGGTGGCAGGCCAGTCTTTGCAAGACAATCTGCCAACCTGAAGCATATTCTCACCATTAACTACACAGCACACCATAATAACTCTAAGTCAGGAACCATCCATGCAACAAACCTCAACGCCAGCTCTCCCCACATATCTACACCAGCAACTCCATCACAGAACCTAACCAGATCAGCCGCACCATCATTAGTTCATTCACCTGCACGTCCACCAATGTAATATACGCCATCATATGCCAGCAATGCCCTTCTGCTACGTACATTGGCCAAACTGGACAGTCCCTACGTAAAAGGATAAATGGACACAAATCACAAATGGCAATATACAGAAACCTGTAGGAGAACACTTCAATCTCCCTGGACACACAATAGCAGATTTAAAGGAGCCATCCTGCAGCAAAAAAACTTCAGCACCAGACATCAAAGAGAAACTGCTGAGCTTCAGTTCATCTGCAAATTTGACACCATCAGCTCAGGATTAAAAAAAGACTGTGAATGGTTTGCCAACTACAAAACCAGTTTCTCCTCCCTTTGTTTTCACACCTCAACTGCTAGAATAGGGCCTCATCCTCCCTGATTGAACTAACCTCGTTATCTCTAGCCTGATTCTTGCTTGCATATTTATACCTGCCTCTGGAAATTTCCACTACATGCATCTGACGAAGTGAGTATTCACCCACGAAAGCTCATGCTCCAATACATCTGTTAGTCTCTTAGGTGCCACAGGACTCTTTGCCACATTGATGCTGTCCTTTTAGGTATCACCTGCCATCAAATTCATCAGATGGTAGCCTATTATCAGTATTAGTCTGTAGTAATGCTCGGTCTAAAACATATCACACTGGGGGGGAAATTACCCCAAGGACCATTCATAACAGTTTAAGATGGGGTCACTCCCTGGCATGATCTCTTTTCCCGAAGTAGAACTTGCCAAGTGGTTGAAACTTTTTTATGGCATCACAGGTACAAA
The DNA here is from genome assembly GCF_003597395.2 of Chelonoidis abingdonii. Taxonomy (NCBI): domain Eukaryota; kingdom Metazoa; phylum Chordata; order Testudines; family Testudinidae; genus Chelonoidis; species Chelonoidis abingdonii. The sequence goes on from NC_133777.1 coordinate 18,060,193, forward strand.
TCCCATCTAATCCATCATAGAGATGAATACGCTCTCGAGGAAAATGGGGAGTTCTCCACTTCTTAATGTCTTCAAGTCAAGACTGGACGTCTTTGTGGAAGATATGGTAGACTAGAGACCTATATTGATATAACTACATTGCTCAGGGGCACTGGGGTCGGGTGGGGGTGAAGTGAAAAATCCTGAGTGATATAGTTATACTGACTGAACCCCTGGTATAAACAGCACTTTGTGGACAGGAGACCTTCTCAGGGAGGTGAATTAACAATGACAATGGGAGAAGCTCTCCCGTTGGTGTAGTAGTGTGTTCACATACAGAGCTACAGCGGCACTGGTACAGCTGCACCGCTGTAGCGGTGTGTGTGAAGACAGCCTTCAGTCAAACACAAATTACTGGACTCAGTACAGAGTAACTGTGTGGATTTCTACAGCCTGTTATACGGGAGGTCAGACTAGATGTGCCAGTGGTCCCTTCTGGCCTTACACTATGAGGACTGACAGGGAAGAAGTCTCAATTAAAGGCTTTTGCCTACATCAGTAGGATCCAAATTTGGTAGCCTTCAGGGCATGATTCAGGGCTTAAATGCTTAGTCAGGCCTTAAAACCACAACCCTTTATCAAAGAAACAGAGCTTTATGTGCCAGCTAAAGGGGAGTGATGTCCATAGGGGTGATTTCATTCCTGTACATGCTTGCTTTTAAGTTATTGGAAGGCATCAAGAAGATATGCAGATAGCACATAAGAGATACATGTCTCCAAATATATATATTTTACACACACACACACACACCCCTACTAAACCGAACATCTTACTTCAACTCCCTCATCTTCTTCTGGCTCACAAAGCAAATCTAAACATGTTAGAGGCACATATTACCTTCTCCGCAGCTCTTTTTCCATTGCTTTGGCCAGTGCCAATAGGATCCTGTCCATTAAAAAAAAATCTAGTGACAGTGATGGCACACAACCCAAGAAAAAACAATCACAGCATTATGTACAGTAATGTATTCGTCAGCCATTCTCTTCCCTCTGTTGGTTCTGGTAGCAGGAGACAGGTGGCTCATTACAACTTGGAGAGGAAAGGCTGGGTAAATTACAAGAGTAAGGTAACTGGGAATACTACCCTATGGAGACACAGATTTAGCAGCATGGCTTCGATCTCATTCAGCACAGCAGTAGCTCTGGCTTTAATACATATTTAAGCCACATTTCTCTCTTCTATTGCCTCTTCTCTTTAAGTTCCCACATTCAGGGTCTAACTGCGTGAGAAGAAAGTCAGAAATTTTAGCAATAGGGAAAGCTGCTTCATCCTGTAGGCTTGCTGTCTACTAATTTATCTTAAGCCCATCTTCTTGTCTGCTTCTCAGGACCATGTTCTTCAGTTTTCTGCTTCTCTAGGACAAACCATAGGGGAAGATTCTGATCCTCTTACTCACACAGGATAGTGCCTTACTCTGTGAATGGTTTCATTGATTTCTATGGGACTGATCACAAAGTAAAGTACTATCCGGCTAAAGTAAGGGGGATCTGAATCTGGCCATTAGTATCCTCTGCTCTTTGCTTCATTTACTTTCTCCTCATGAGGCAGTTTTGCTGAAGTTCTTTATTTGCCCATGGTGGTTTTCACATTAAGGCACCCGAGTTGTCGAACCTTTCACTCAGATGAAAAACACGACTTGCTGATTCCCCCAATACTCGTTATTCCCTGAGTATAGGCTTGGGTTTAAGCTTTACCGAACCCTCTCCACAGGGCATGCATGTACCACTGTGCTGAGCCCTCTTCCTGTCTCTTTCACTGCACTCCCTACTCCTATCACTGCATAACACTTGGTCATGCTTGCAGACAGTTCCTTTCTCCTCCTCCACAACCGAGCAAACCCCAACAAGCTGGCGCAGAGAGTTAAAGCCCTTGCAAAAGTCTCTCTGCTGCACAAGATAGTGGCAGTTATCCTATTATTCCATTTTATATGACATAACCCATTGTGCTATGCCAAATTCTCCATGCAGGGGAGATGTAACTGACCCATAGGCAATCTTCAATAGTCATAGACAGCCTGTGTTTTGGTGCCTGTAGTTTTTGGCTTAGAAAAAAAATCACATTGAGCTTTCACTGCCTGCCACCAGTATTGCCAACCCAAATGTTCAAAACTCATAAGTCAAGCTCATCAGAATCATGAGACTGGCTTTACAATCATGGGATTATGTAAAGATAACAGATTTGGTGGGGTTTTTATTTGCTGTCTGGTTTTTGTGGTTTTTTTTTTTTGAGCCTTTAAGGTGCACTGAGGGTCACATTATGAAACTTTCTCCACAGCCACAAGAGCTAGAAACTTTTTTTTTTTTTTTTTTTTTTAAGAATGAAGACTGAAATCATCACATATCCATTTGACTCCAGGAGCGGAGGCTTTAAGGAAAACAATAATTATCGTGAGACTCGTGACAAAAATCACAAGAGTTGGCAACACTCAGCCACGCTGCTCTGGTTTTGGTTTCATCTGGGCTGGCATGGATCTAGTTTGCTCAGCACTACAAAGACAAACCAGACACCAGTGGCTTTAATAGCTTCACTGGCTTGCCATAAATCATTTTTTCTGGTGAGGAACCACAGCAGAAAGACACTTTACACACTACAAGATGTTTTGATGTACTTTGCTTCACAAGTAGTTCCAAGGTGACCAGACCCCAGGTACTTGTCTGTGACAGTCTTTGATTTATGTTCTCTCTATTTTATTTTGGAAATACCACTGTTGACTTCCCTAGTAGATGAACAGCATGACATTTAATGGTGTAGTCATGGCAACATACATCTGTCAAGTGACAGTAATTTGTACAGTTCATCAGGTCTGTGATTAGCCACCACACATGCCACACAGTTTGCTGCCACAGCTGCCATGTTGTGGAAGTTGAATGTGTGTTGTTGGTGGGAGAGAGGGGCCCTTCCACTCAGTCCCAGCCATTATTCAATTCTTCATCCCCCCTGTGGTATCTCAGCAACCTCAACTCACTGAGAGCCCTTAACTGATGCTCTGAGACTGGAATTCCCAAACTTTTCCAGAACATGGACTAGATCTGGGGAAAAGTTCTCTGATGACTAGTTTATTCAGCAAAACATGATGTTTTGCTCAACCTGAAACTGTTGGCAAATTTGATACAATTTTAGTCTCGTGGTTAGGGCACTCACATGGAATGTGGAAGAGTTAGGTTCAATTCCTGCTATGGCTGCTGTGGTGCAGGGATTTGAACTTTTGTCTCCCACATTACAGGAGAGTGCTCTGCGGTATAGAGTAGGTGAGTGTAGGTCTTGCTCTCCTGTTAAAACTGTTCCACTGTGTATAAAATATTTGAATAATCATCGGCCCAGATAGAGAGCACCCGGGAAAAGGACTGGAGCTCACTGGTTAGAACACTCACGGGGGGGGAGCCCCAACTTCATGTACCTGCTCTAATGGATCAGCTTCAACACGAGAGATTCAGAAAGACCAAGAAAAAGACCAGCATAGCCCAGGGGCTGGGGAACTCTCCTACAAATACAGGAGACCCAAATGCAAATCCTTGCTCCATATCAGGCGGGGGGGTGGAGGGGGAGAAAATGAACCTGCCCATATTCCAGGGAAAAGCCCTAAGTACTGAGCTAAAGATGACAAGTGAGCCACTGCTGCCTCCTCCTCCAGCCATTTAGTGAATCCAGAAAATTCATTTCTTTTGCTTTTATGCCAAAAACTGCCCCAAAATGAAACAATTTATTTTGCGTTGAACAAAATGTTCAATTCGACCCCATCTGAAACTTTTACCAATTTTTTTAATTTTGTTGATTTTTTTCTCTTCATTTTCAGATTCTGTTTTGATGAAACCAAATTATTTTTTGAATTGTTCAGAACTGCCAGTGCACTCCAAAATCAGTTATCCCTCCAGCTCTAACATGGAACATTTCCATATTTTAACATCGAGATCATCTTACGAATTCACCCTCCCATTTGTGATTATGCAGGTCATCTCTACTCCCATTGGCATAACATCCATGGGGTAAGTATATCATGTGCCTGCAAAGAAAAGTAATACTAGGAAAGGATTTTTAGTTGTCATAATGCCATTTAACAGGTACAAATAAAGAGGAGGAGCCAGTAATATGTTCCCAACCAATTTTCCAGGAACCACAGACCATAGTTGAGAACCTCTGCACTAAGATTAAATCTGAAAATAAAGAATTAGCAGCTTTATTGACTCCACCCAGCACTACTGGAGACCTAGAACTTGCTCTACTAACTAATGCCCTGATCCTGTAGCATAGAGATGTACCCACTGTGACAAAGTTCCTCCTCTACCTTGGTGGGTCCTGTGCTTATCTGACAGATTTGCTCACCTCAGTGATCTTCCCCACAGTCTGAGTCAACTTCTCCTGTGTCTGATCAGGAGTTGGGAGGAACCCGGGCCCACCCTCTACTCCGAGTTCCAGCCCAGGGCCCTGTGGATTGCAGTTGTCTATAGTGCCTCCTGTAACAGCTGCATGACAGCTACAATTCCCTGGGCTGCTTCCCCATGGCCCCCTCCAAACACCTTCTTTATCCTCACCACAGGACCTTCCTGGTGGTGTCTGACAACGCCTGTACTCCTTAGTCCTCCAGGAGCACAGCCTCTCACTCCCAGCTCCTCAAACACACCTCCTCTCCTCTGGCTCCCCCGCGATTAGCCTGCCTTGATTGGCTGCAGGTGTTCTAATCAGCCTGTCGGCCCTAATTGGTTCTAGCAGGTTCCTGATCACTCTAGTGCAGCCCCTGCTCTGGTCACTCAGGGAACAGAAAACTACTCATCCAGTGACCAGTATATTTGCCCTCTACCAGACTCCTATACCCCACTGGCCTGGGTCTGTCACACCACACAGAGCCCTCTAACCCAGAGGGCAGCAGTCCACACACCTGACTTTAGTTGCAAGACAGGGCATCTAGTCTAGTGCAAATCTTTCCTCCAGCACAGCCCCAGAGGAATGCTGTGGAAACTCTCTTTACTTCAGTTTTCCCTGAGTCTCAATCAGCAAAAAGGGAGGGCATTTTTCCAGGATGTTATATCACCCTCATAAAAATTACTCAAACAGGATTTCTGTACTTTCTGTTATTGGCAAATGGACAGCTCAATTCCACGTGTTACAGCTCTTCATGATTACATAAAGAGGCCAGATTTACCCCTCGCGTAGCTCCATTGATTTCAGTGGAGTTCAAACAGATGTATATTTGTCCCAATAGGCCTGAGTTATATACCCATGCTGAACTCATCTCAACAAGAGCCACTTTTTTCTCATTTGCTAGTGACTGTCTTTCCCCCTCCTCTCTCCCCATCTAATATACTTTGTTAGTTTAGTGAGATTTTAGTGCTTACTTATGGAGGCCAAGAGCACATGAGAAAGTCTGCCAGTCCACTCCATCATCATTCCTTCCATGTAGTTCTGCCAACTTTTCTCACTGCTGACCTGCAACCCTCTGAGCATTTCAGTCCTGGAGCTCCCTTGAGAAGACTCTGTCGATCAGACCAAGTTAGGGAGGTTAAATTCATTATATAAATTTGCTTATTGGCCCCTGGTCAGTGCTCCCTCCAACGTATAGAAAACCTTACAGAGAAATGGAATTATGGCCTTGCACAGAGAGGCATGTGAGTAATAAAATGTCAATTTTCTGGAATGACGGATAAAGTGATTTTTTCAAATCTTATTTTGCCACTTGCATAAAAAACCCAAACAATCTGTCAATGGTCCATTACAATTTCTGTCAATAGCACTGGGTTTCAATATGTGAAAAGGATCCCAGCTCAATAAGAGCATTACACTCCAGGTTACACTGACAAAGGTAAAAATGACCTCAGGGGATCCTGCAGGCAGTGGAGACATCAGGACAGTACTGTTTGCACTACCATTGAGGGAAGGGTTGTGAACCCACCATTAATGCTCACTTCCACCGACTAATCTGAAAAGCGATATTATTGCTGGTCTCAGAAGTGACCATGAGCCAAATTCTGACCTGGTCTTAGCAGACGCTCAACTCCATTGAGCTTACACAGGGTCAGAATTTAGTGCTGCCTATTCTACCATCTCAGCTGAGGGACAAGGACAAAGGTGTCGTGTTTCCGGGAAAGAAGGCGAAAGGGTGATTTCCTGACAATGAGATGCCTTAATGGCAACATTTTCTTTTTAAAACCAGGTCCCTATATTTTGTCATATTCAGGGGGAGTAGACAAGCCAGCTGTGTGTGGCTCTGCATTAACAGGCAGGTACTTCCCTGTTCAGAGTCAATTCAATTTGCACCATTGCGCATGTGAAATTCCTCATCATATTCCCTATTCTTGTGAAAGCCAATGAAGAATAGCTCTTTGGCACATATAGTTTTCTCCTTCTTTTGGAGATGCTTTAAAGCCCACTTTGAGTTTAACAAGAGAGGCTGTAATTATATTCTAAAAAAGACCGTCATAAAAACTCTTCTTCCAAAGCCCAAATCGGTATTACTTAAGGGTTTCACACCAATAAGTTAGTAATTTTAAATTAAAATCTGGGAAAGGGCACTTCCTTTTCTCCTCCTTTGTCCCTTCCTTCTGTGGTCTCTTTTTTCCAGTATTTGTTGCTCTACCCTCTCTGGTACTTTAATTTCATTGGTTCGGTTGTGTCCTTTGTCGGTTACCCTCCCCTTGCAATTTGCTGCTGTGTGATATTAGGCTTTAGCTTTTCAGCAGTAGTTCCTGATCTGAAAGATATGGAAAACACAGCTGTTTAATATTAAATCATCTCAATTATCAATAGGTAATTACCTTCAAAAGAAGGAAATCTACCTGGGTGCCAGGCTGACCATTTTCAGATCTTCAAACAGATTGAAGTTACCACGGAACAAACAAACAGAGCCAATCAATTACTAGACTCATTGCTGACACCAGGTCATGTTAAAAAATCAAAAGTGAAAATGGCCAGCTCATGAGACAGCTTAGAACAGGGGTGGCCAACCTGTGGCTCTGGAGCCACATGCGGCTCTTCAGAAGTTAATATGCGGCTCCTTATATAAGCGTTGACTCTGGGGCTGGAGCTACAGGCGCCAACTTTCCAGTGTGCCGGGGGGTGTTCGCTGCTCAATCCCTGGCTCTGCCACAGGCTCCGCCCCCATTCCACCCCTTCCCAACCCCTCCCCTGAGCCTGTCATGCCCTTGCTCCTCCCCATCCCCCACAGAGCCTCCTGCACACCATTAAACAGCTGATGGGAAGGTGCAGGGAGGGAGGGGGCTACCGCTGGGCAGGAGGCACTGGGAGCAGGGTGGGGGAGCTGGTTAGGGGCTGTGACATATTACTGTGTCTCTTTGGCAATGTACATTGGTAAATTCTGGCTCCTGCTCAGCTTGGCCACTCCTGGCCTAGAACAACTATGCCAGCTGAGCTCCAGCTGTGAGCTGATCTACTGAGGGATTACATACCGAGATGAATGAGCTCTTCGTTTCGGTTTGGACAATGCACTACAACAATTTCTTTAATGCCTTTCATATAAATAGCTCCTGAGGCACTTTACAGAGTTAATGATGAATAAAAGGAGAAAGAGAGAGAGACATTAAGAATTACAGGCAAAGGAGGAAAAAGTGTTTTCAACTGAGATTTGAAAATAGACAGAGAGTGGATGAGAGAGGGAGATAAAGTCCAAACAATAGTCCAAGCTAATGAGGAGAAGGGTCTCCAATTATCAGCAACAAGATAACGTGAAAGGGCAGGAGGAGGCCAGGATAAAACACATAAAAGAAGTCAGGGAAGCCAGTACTGAGTGAGAGAATTTCTCTGAGACAGACTGGAACAAGAAGGCAATTCTGAACTGGCTCTTGAAATGCATGGAAAGCCAGCAGACTTATTTGAGGCTGGGAGTGACTATGTCATGCACTTTTCCATATATGTGATTAGTCTCATGCCTTTGAACCATTATACAAATTATCTGAACCATCAGTTTTTCAAAAATTGATCTGTAAATCTAACAAGAGCAAGATTTCTTGCAAAATTTCCAATGCTTTCTACTTCCAAGCAAGCTAGAAATCCCACAAAACCAGCATCTTTCACGGTCATTTGAAACATCTGCTCTTGGGGCTAAAGACTGGCCTAAGCCAAACACAACAGAGAATCAGAACATCCATGGACATTGAGGACGTTTGGCTCTGGATCCCTGGCTATCTGGACCCATCTCTCATGGAAACAAAGAACAAACATGAAGCAAAAGTTAAACAAACATCTTGGAACTTCATAAAGAGTTGGGATCAACTTTAGTTCTAAGGATGGAAAAAGCTTTATGTCAATTCCTATTTTATCCAAATTGATTTACTCACCAATTTACATGTCTACTCTAAACATGTCAAAGGGTTTCATTACAAGTAGCTTTGCCTCTTGAAAAGCAGAAGGAGTAATTTAGAATTAGGAAAATTGATAGCTTACTATGAATTCTTTATGGATGGTTAATAGATTCCAAGCCCAGAAGTGACCACTATGATCACTTCATCTGACCTACTGTATAACACAGGCCATAAAACCTAGCGCAGATCTTGCAAAAAACATCCCATCTTGATTTTAAAATGGTCAGGGATGGAGAACCCACCACAACCCTTGGTAAGCTGTTCCAATGGTTAATTACTCTCACCATTAAAACATTATGCCTTATTTCCAGCTTGATTTCCAGACCCTGGATTGTGCTTTACCTTTCTCTGCTAGATAGCAGAGCAATTAAATCTTTGTTCTCCATGTAGATACTTTTACACTGATCAAGTCACCCCTCAACCTTTTCTTTGTTAAGAGTACTTAAGGGTAAGGAGTATGGTACTCCAGAAGACAACAGAGTTAAAATCCAATTAATCCCTGGTGTACATATACTTCTGTATTTATACAGTATTTCTACAAACTCTCAATACCTAACTTCCAAGCTCATAATGTCTTACACAGAACATAAATGCTTCTCATGAGGAATACATTCTGCAAAATATTTTCATCTTTAATAGCAGACATCTGTCATTGAGATTTGTAGTTCATTATTCAGCTCTGCTGAGTACACTGCACCTTTTCACTTTCTCCAAGCAAACTAGCTTTTCCTTTACTGAATACACAGCGGAAACAGTAATGAAATCATGAAGACCCCATTTCTGCAAGTGACTGAGCACCTCCTTTGAACAGAACATCTTTCCTTCACTTTGAAGTTAATGGGAGTCAGACACTCATTGCACCATGGGTCTCAACCCTAAGGAATATTATAATTATTGTTTATATTACAGTAGTAAGTAGAGTCCCCAACAAAATCAGGGGCCCCTTGCGCTAGACACTATACACAGTAAGAAACAGTCCCCACACCCAAGAGCTTACAGTGCAAATAGACAAAAGGTGTGGGTGAAAAGACAGTATCATTATCCCCCTTTTATATACAGAGAACAGGTGTAAAAAATCCACACCAATGGGCACTGCAGCTATGCTGCTGTAGACATGGATAGATCAACAGAAACATTCTTCCACTGACCTAGCTACTGTAGCTTGGGGACATGGAGTTACTACTGAGACAGAAGAACCCCTGCAGTCGCTACAGTGTGCCTCTACCCTACAGGCTTATAGAGTCATAGCTGCAGTGCTGTAGATATACTGTTATAACCCTCATAGTGGAGACAAGCCTTGAGGCACAGAAAGATTAAGTTACTTGCCAAAGGTCACATGGGAAGTCTGTAGCAGAGCCTGACATTAAACCTAGGTCTTCTGCGACCTAGTTTAGCATCTTGACCAGAAGGCCCTTCTTTCCCTTCTTCAGTGGAAAGGCTCACTGGCTTCACTGGACCAGGGCCTAGAGATGGTGCAAGGCTGCAACTTGTTGACTATATGGTCTGCGACACCAACATTATTATCTGTGTACCTTCAGAGGACTGATCATTTACCTCCTGTGGTAAGAGAGGATAATATCCTCTGAATATATAAATGTCATCTAATTATCATTGCTACAAACATATCAACATCTGTGCTATTGTCAGCAGCTGCAATCAAGAGTCCCATATTTTTAGTCAACTCTACACTTGAATGCTTCCTTGAATCTGCCAGGAACAGTTGGTTTCTAGGTAAATTTAAATATCAACACCTCTTTTATAGCATGCAATAAAAACCAACCCCACCACCAATGTACAACCTTCCTTTGCAGGAGACAGCTTCCTCATAAGAGATCGTGACTATTAATGTAGTATTTATTCCTGTTATATTAAAACTAAAAGCTAGCTTTTAAAATCATATCCCTGACACAAATACAAAGCAGGCAACATCCGTGAGACAATTGTACTGTAACATCATGGAGCAATCTCAAATGCAACGTAGGCCCAAACTACTCAGTATGCAAGCTGCATTTTTCTCCTTTGTAAGTGTTATTATGAAGTAAAACACCTGGCAAAGGGAAGAACTCAGGGTTTGTAAATTATCTTGCCAGTGCAAAATGAAGATTTTAAAAAAAAAAAATCTCTACAATGGGTCTTTACTCCATTAAAAAAAATATCATTTCCATTCCTGGTTCCCGTATTACTTAGTATTATAACGCTGACTGAACACTATCAAAGAGAAAGCCATGTTCTATAGTAAGTGCGTCATTAGTGTGCCGTACTGTCTCAAGGAGAAAGTGAATCAAATGAAAGATCTTTGCTTTCCTCTGAAGAACAGTGTGACTGCTGACTACCGTCCTAATCTTCCCAATCAATTCTAATACCTACACTGGGCATGCCAGTAGCTCAAGCAAAGCCTCAGTAGATTCTGAAACCCTTACTTTAACTGAGTAACACCTTAAACTTCAAGCCTAGTCCTACTGAATCCATGCATGGAATAAGGTGTCAGCCCCCTCCCCTCCCCGCAAGCTTCATCATTAGAGGGGGAATATGGAGGAAACAGAAAATCTTCAGCATTCAGACCAGAGATGGGCTGATACAGACCTGAGCTGTGAACATACCTGAATGGGATCTAGCTGTGATTCTGAACTCTGTGACTATTCTTTAACTATGTAATTGGTTGACTCAGATACCTTGAACTTTGAGGACTGAGTGCTTCCCTGGTTTGAACATATGGAAATAAAAGCAGTAGTACTTGGCACTCCTAGGGTACACTCAACCCAAGGCCAAGCCTCCTCATTTAAGGAAGGAGCAAACAGAGTTCCAGGGTCACCTGATAAAGTAGCAATGAGTCTAGAATGATCACTCCTCATCCTCACTGGCTCCTTTCTACTCCCTCAGATTATTACTACAAAGATTCTCAGATACCTTTGGCTCAGTTGAAGAGAGTGGGGGGAGAAATGTCACTCTAAGATCCTGGACTGGCCAGGGGGTCATTATAAGCTGCTCTAAATTATATCACTAGCAGCTGTCCCATAGGGAGCACTGTGCTAGCTCAGGATTATAGTGAGAGCGCTGCCCTGCCTGGATCTTTCCCCACTCCCCCAAATCCTTATGTAGAGGAGAGGGGTGGAGCAGGTGGCATAGAGCTATCTCCATCTCCACAGAATTCCTCTGGGTCAGAAAGTATCCTTGTCAGCTCTCTTTGGGTGGTTTTCTGGCTGTTTTGTGCTATATGGGGCCTGAGAATTGAATCTAATCTCAGTTTTTAGTTCCTAATCTCCATTTAGCCCTCACTCCCAAAAGCCATACACTCTAGTTCTTCTCAAAAGGCAAGTCCCAGATGGAGTTAGACTTTGAATACCATGACACTTGAACTTTTCTCCTCTGGGTGGAAGGGCTACATACTGGATTCTGTAATAAGGGGATCTTTCTGCATTACGCAGTGTTAGTAAGGCCCTGTACCTGCTCTGTGTACTAGAAGTACTTGTGGCAGGTTACATGACAATACAGATTAAACAAATCCCTAGCAATGGCAATACAATAGTTTGGCTGCTCTCTGATTTCTGGGTTTGTGTAATACTGGATTTGATCTCAGAAATGGCTGGATTTGTTTAAGGAGCTACATTACTCACCTTAATCAGTAGTGAATGCCTAAGCAATATTGTTCCCAGTGGGGCAAGGTGGTGGAAGGAAGATGGACTTGGGAGACTGAGAAACTAAAGAATTGATCGTTTCCTATCTGTACAACATGAGTTTTAGCTTCCCCTGTGTTGCACTCTCAGAAGTGATAGCTGAGCCTAAGATAGGAAGCAGACTTCCCTTTTGATCAGAGATGATGACTGCTGTCCTCTGGCTCTTGCTCTTCAACAAGCCTTCTGTGAACCCACTGATGTGGTTAATAGGTTACCTGCAGCCACCAGCTGTGAAAGAACTTCTGGCCTTTGGAAGGAGAAAAAGCTGCAAGTATTCCAGTTATTCTAGATGGCTGATACACAGCTCCATTTTACTTGAACTTTACTGTAAACAGATGCTAGCAAAAATAAATTGATGAATTTGCTCCTGAAGTAATTTAATCAAACACAGCAACATTGTAAAGCTAGAATAATCTTCCATTAGCACTCTGAGCTGTATCAGTTTTGCAATTAACAACGTTTGTAGCACTAAAAAAGAACAAGGAGAGCATTCAAGCTGACCCCTGTTCATGGAGCAGTAGGGGTTCCAAGCCGCTCACTTGAACAATTCTGTGACTGAGCCTGGTGAAGCGTGTGGCGGGAATGACGTGGCCCTGAAACATCAGCCTGGGATTTTCAAAGGAGATGAAGGAAGTTAGGAGCACAAGAACATTTTGCATTCAATAGGATTTGAGCGCCTAACCCTCTTGGACACCTTGGAAATTCCAGCCTTAGTGAGCAGTGGCTTGATCACATAGTAAAGAGTCAGAAATGTGTCCTCCTGTGTCCAAACATCACTGGGGCCACACTTCCCTGGGGAGAACTCTAGCCTCTTAGAAACTGCATTAGACAATTCAGTGGGCTATTTTAAAGATAATTCTTAAATATATGGTTGATCTCAAGTTCTGGGGTGGCTCATCCCAAAGCAGGACATCTAGCATTCGCAGAAAGGCCTTCCACTGTAGAAAGCATTTTTTCCATACTGGTAATGTGATTGTTACACAACTGGTGCCCCATCTGTTGGGTGTTTTTATACTGTACTCTGTGCTATCTGAGCACATCGCAGTAAAGAGCCCAGTTGAATGTAGGAAATCACACTTCACAGCCTTTACCACTGTGTGACCCAACCAAAATTTGAGTTTATCCTGGCTGCAGTAGGTAAATTCTACTTGCCTGGCACATGCTGGAATAGTGGATTTTTCCCTAGGGTCCATATGTTATGTAGAAAGGTGGCCTGAAAGCACTCTGGGCCCAGCCCTGCCGCCATTGAATTCAGTGGGAGGTTAACTTCATTGGTAGAACGGTCAGGCCCTTTTCCCTTTGCTATTATTTTACATCTGACCCCTACAGCCGTCACCACTGGTATCTTCTCATTCCTCTCCCCTTTCTCTTCTATGATAGAATTTCTTCCAGTAATAACTGGTGCTCTGTGTGTTGACATTTGATCTATTGCCAATCATCACTCTGATTTGCCTGGCTTTTCCTCTCTGACAAAACATGCCAATGCTTCCCGACTTTAGCCAGACTCATCACCGTGCCACATGAGTTATGTCTTTCCTACGTTCTGTTTAAACAAAGTCTCTGCTGCTTTTCAGGGGAAGTTTTGCCTTTTAGGAGGTCAAGTATTTTGCTCCAGGTCACATGGTGAAACATTGACTTACCCCATATTAGGACACACACTTCTTCTAGTCTGTGAGCTTTCATTCTACTTGCAGCTACCTGCATGGGAAAATTAATGGTGAAATTATAGCGTGTTTGAAAAATGAAATGAAGTTTATGAATTGGGGGAGTTGGGGGGAAAAGAGCCTGGAAGGAGCCTGAAAGACTGAGGCCTGGTCTACACTACGCTGTTAAACCGATTTTAACAGCGTTAAATCGATTTAATGCTGCACCCGTCAACACTACACTGCTCTTTATATCGATTTAAAGGGCTCTTTAAATCGATTTCTGTATTCCTACAAAACGAGAGGAGTAATGCTAAAATCGATATTACTATATCGGATTAGGATGGACGCAAATCGATGTTATTGGCCTCATTATTTTACAGTAGCTACCCACAGTGCACCGCTCCAGAAATCGACGCTAGCCTCGGACCATGGACGCACACCACCGAATTAATGTGCCTAGTGTGGACGCGCACAATCAACTTTATAATATCTGTTTTATAAAATAGGTTTAAGCTAATTCGAATTTATCCTGTAGTGTAGACGTAGCCTGAAAGATAAATGGTTACGTAGAGCTGAGGGTTTGCTCTTGTGTTCCCCTGCCCCTTTACTGCTCAGGTATCTAATTGGCACCATGACTTAGTAAGTAAAACTGTCCCTTTATCACATGGGGTGAAGGCTCCAGTTCTACAGGTTTGGAGTTAAAGATCCTGCATTTGAATCCCAGTGCTGCCGATATGCAGATGGCTGACTGCAGGGATTCAGCCATGAATTGCAGCACTATACTTAGAACATATATACTCACTGACCTCTGGCATCCAATATGAATCAGGCTACTGGAGGGAAGCAAGGCGAAAGGTATTGTCTGGCATCCTAAATATTCGCAGGAAGAAGAAAAGCAATGCGCCTTTTTTTGGTCCTCTAAAAGAGAACGCTATTTAATAATATAAATGAAGAACAAAACGGGCAAAGTCCATGATTAAATATTTAAGCTTTTTAAATTTTTTCTTTTCTTCTCTTCACGTCCCAGGTACAATACACTAACTGAATCTGGTTTTGTAATGCCCGATATTCACAATATTCTGCTTTGGCTCATAGCCACTTCAGCCTCCAGCTATCCACTATCTGCCAGCTGAGGCTCCCCGCACATGGAAAAAAAATTCTTGGCATAGAAGAAAGCACTATAACAGTGAAACCACATTCCACTCAAAACCTGAATTACTCAACTTTAAAAATTCTTCAGGCAAACAGATAGCTATTCTTGCTCCACAATATGTACTGGGGTCTATGGCAGAAGATTGAAACAGAAATAGGACTTCTGCACATATAAAGGAAGAATTGCACCTTGTTGTACACAAGAAAAAAAAATAGGGGAAGAAAAATGGAATCATTGTTCAGGTTTACTGCTTCCAAAATTTCATTCTTCTGATCAATGCTTGGGAAGAGATTTTCCAATCCTTTCTACATATATAAAGCTAGTCAAAATCCAGCTACAGCAGATCAATATTAAAGACCTTTTGTTGAAAGATCGCAGCAAATCGAACACAATATGGCCATAATCTGTGCTTATAGAGTGTCACTCCATTGCCTTGCCTGTGTCCTGACAGAGACATTTTGTGATGCATTTGCAGATCTGCAGGAACCAGACTCACAGTTCAGTATCTAGTTGTTCTGATTGCTCACACAGTCATTTATCCATTTTAAATGTAAAAAATATCTGCCTATTGCGAGCCTTTATTATTCAGCATTTATACAGTAGTTCCAATCCATGCGGCCCAATTGTGCCCAGTGCTTTACGAACACATAATAAGTGACAATCCCTGCTCCAAGAAGCTGGTTAAGATGTTGATCTGAATTAAATGGCCAGATATTCTCTTTTAGTCTGCAATCAAATGGAGAATAAGCGCTCCCAGCTTTTCCCCCTCTGTTTCTATGACAGATTCTGACTGATTTTACAGCAAAGGTTAAAGTAATTTCTGAACCCACTACCTGATACTTAGAGGGTCATATTCATCGCTCTGCCCCCATGCATGGAGAGGGCTGGGATTCTGTGAATCATGGCTGGGACAGAGATAGAAAGTAGGTATTTCAGCTTCTGTAGCATCAGTCACAAAATACTGCAGAGGCCCCTCTGTGCCACAGAGTCCAGCCCACACCATATAGAAGCCTATAGATCAAGAGCAGGAGGAGACAGAAGTTGGGGGCCACTCACACTTCCTAACCTTTTCTTCCCATTCACCCTCCATGACATTGGTGGGTAAGTAATGTTGATTTTGCCCAGTATTAACTTCCTCACTTTCCTCTTCTGCACATGAACTCTCAGAGAGAGCATCTGGATGGGGAACACACAGGAGTAGTCTCTATCAGAGCAGTGTTGCCATAGCAGCAGGGAAGCTTTTCTCCAGGGCAGATGTGGGGAGTGAAGGAAGAGGGAGCAATTGTACCAGGATCCCAAGATCAGGGGGACCCCAAAACATCTGTGTAAATAAAATGAAATAGGAGGAGGCGGGGCCCTGGCAAACATGACATACCAGGACGCTAAATGTCTCTCGACGGGCCTGCCCATGCAGAAGGCTGTGGGAGGAAGGCAGTGCCTAAACACAGGCACCCTGTGCAAGTGACCTTCCCAAGATCCAGTTAAGATGCACATATCTAGGTCTAGCAGAAACTCTGCAAGTGTTACAGAAAGCTTCTAGTGCCTGACTCCAGCCAGTGGAGGAGAGGACACAAACAGTATGCAGATGAACACATTCTCTGCTGTGTTCTCAGTCTTTTCACAGCAAACATAAGCACAACCACACTGGGTCAGACCAAAAGGTCCATCTAGCCCAGTATCCTAGCTTCCGACAGTGGCCAATGCCAAGTGCCACAGAGGGAATGACCAGAACAGGTAATCATCAAGCGATCTATCCCCTGTCGTCCACTCCCAGCTTCTGGAAAACAGAGGCTAGGGACACTATCCCTGCCCATCCTGGCTAATAACCATTTATGGACCTATCCTCCATGGATGTATCTACTTTTTTGAATGTCTTGGCCTTCACAACATCCTCTGGCAAAAAGTTCCACAGGTTGACTGTGTGAAGTGTGATACAGCATGGCCAGAGGGCAGCATAAGAGTGTTAGCAGGGGGCCTTATTCCCTGCCAAGGGAGGAAGGTTTGCTTTA
>NC_133777.1:18077324-18081067 GCF_003597395.2 Chelonoidis abingdonii
CACAACCCCAGGGCCCCTGGGTTGGGACCTGGAGTAGAGGGCGGGCCCAGGTCCCTCCCTTTCCACTCCCCTCCTCCCAGGACACTAGGGGAGTGATTAAGAACTGGTTCAGAGGCAAGCAATATTGCCCTGAACCTACCCCAGAGAAGAGAAAGCGCGAGACCCAGAGAACAATACCGGCAATTTGCCACAGAAGAAATACTTCCTTTTGTTTTAAACCTGCTGCCTATTGGCAAGATTTAACATTATTCTTCATCAGTGGCAATTGTGGAGCTAATTCCCCACACGCCATTTTGAGAATTTTGCAGACAATGCCAACGGGCTTAGCATATTCGCTTAAAGATACAGAGGCATGGTCCAGACATCCACTGGTTACAGAGGGGGCCTTTCCAAACTGCCATTTAGCAAGAAGGGATGAGATTAAACCCAACTATCCATTTTAGGCCATGTGGTAATCCTAAAGGCAAAAACTTTGTGTACCAGGAAACATGAAAAACTAAAGACGTCCACTTCAACCAAGATAGGAATAAAGAGCAGAACAAAAACTGACTATGGTTTGTTTTCCTGTGCCAGCTAAGATTTTACAGGAAAACCCCACCATGCCAGAGAACAAAAAAATATCACAGCAAGCTAACTTATTACAAAAACAAGTGTGGGCAGGTAAAACAAAGATGTGTGGCTTCCTTATCTTACCACTAAAAATGATCTCACTTTCACCTCAGGGACATAATATTTTATCAGTCATAATTTTTAGGGAATGTATGATTTCTCAAGTTGCTTGGTTTCTTTAGTTTCACATAAATATGAACTTAGAAGAGAAGAATTTAAGGATAATTCATTCCCCCAGAGATGCTTTATCAGGAGTTGCAGTCTTCATTATCTTGGAATTTTCTATGAGTTGCTGGAAAGTGTACATTTCTCATGGAAACTAACATAATAAAAACAGGGGGGAAAAAAATCTTCTGACCTTCCCCTCAAACATAAATTTCACAGCTAAAAATATAACTACAAGAACTACCCCAAGTCTTCTCAATTGCTTTCTTAATATTTTCTGACTTTTTAAAAAATGAGCTTTTATTCTTTCATCAACACAAATAAGCCTTTGATGTAATTGCCCAACTTTTTCAGTGTCCCTGGAGAATGGCTGTTGTCATCTAGTGGACTGAGCACGGGACAGGGACATAGGAACTATTAGGTTTGAATCCTGACTCTATCATTACTTGTTCTGTGGCTTTGCACAAGTCAATGCTAGATTCTGACTGTAACGTGAAGTCCAGAGCAAGGTACGGTGTGGATCTGCATTACCCTTGGGAGGAGGGAGTCACAAGGGAAGGCATTTTGTCTTGGAAAATCAAGACACTCCCAAGAGTCATACATCAGCTGCACAGCTGCTGCTTCAACTAACGGTAAGGTGTAGCTTATCTCTTACTTTGGCTCATGGAATAAATCCCACTTTCTTGACTGCAGGCATTTGCACTGTGTGTTTTTGCTACCCCTCACCAAGACTGTGATGTTCTGGTTTCTTCCAGGGTATTTGCAGTGCAGTTTGCCCTCATGTCCTTTCATGCAGTGTGATTTGCTCTTTGACTGTCCATTCACTATGCAGCTCTTGGTAGATGCAAGAGAATTTCAGCTGCATGTCTGTACATGGAGGAAGATTGCTTGCTCATAGTAGACACTGTGCTACAAAACTAGTGTGGCAGTTGTGGAATGAGCTGAAGGTTAGGACACATTAAAGTATCTTTAATATCCATACTAAGAGCTGTGTCCATCACTGTTTCACTGACGTAATGTTAATAGAATTGTATAGAAAGTGGTTATTTCCAAACAGCAGCCCTACCTGGAGCACACCCCCTGTGGCAAGCCATGCACACTCTGCCTCTGTTTTCCCCCTCAGGTAACTCCATAACTTCAGGATCTTCTCTCAGTAATACCCCTCTTTGGGCTGGTTTCTTATTAAAACCATGAAAAATAGTCCATAACAAAAGTGCAAACAAAATCCA
This sequence comes from Chelonoidis abingdonii, assembly GCF_003597395.2. Classification (NCBI taxonomy): domain Eukaryota; kingdom Metazoa; phylum Chordata; order Testudines; family Testudinidae; genus Chelonoidis; species Chelonoidis abingdonii. The sequence continues at coordinate 18,079,328 of NC_133777.1, forward strand.
TTCATCACCCCCCAGTGCAATCAGTCATTAAGGTCACCCACTACTTCATCTGATAATACCCCACATAGTGCGTTTTTGTGCCTTCACCATACCTGGACTCATCTGTCTGTCTTCCTCTGGTCCTGGACAGCCACTTCAGCCCTTCCAAATGGAGTAAAACTCTACTGTCCCTTGTGGAAACATCCCAGCCTCTCTGCTTGGAGCATCTTTGCTGGGGAAGCAAGATCCCCCATTCCCCCGGGCCCTAGCTCTCTGGCCCTGGAGAAAAGTCCGTGAGTAAGCTCCTCTGCGCTCCTCTGCCTTCAGCATGTTCCAGCTCTCTGGCTTAGAGACACCAAGGGCAACAGACATGGGAGCACAAGAAAACGAGACAATGCTGATCAGCATGATGGGCAGCAGTCTCAGCACACAAGCTTATTTCTCTGCTGGAATATGGAAAGGTGTTTGAATACGTTTAGACATAATTGTTCATGTCAAACATCCCTGAATGCACAAATTTATCTCAAAAGATTGATAAAGAGAAGAGTGTCCTGAGAACATAACTGGGAGACAGGAACTCCTGAATTCTAACCTCAGTTCCACCTCTTCCATAGCACTGGGCATTCACACAAGTTCACATTCTATTTCAGCACCTGTGAAATGAAAATATTGTTCTTCTTGCAATAAGGAGTTACAAGTGTCTTGAAATGAGAGAGTTGAGAATGGATGTGAACTTTGTGAAGAATGCAGTTGATAAAGACTTGGAATAGACTAAAGAAAAGGAGTTGAAATCTCCTGGAGAAAACTCAAACTGACCTGAAAACAGGAAGCAATATTTTCCAAGATTAACATTCAGACTGACTGACTTTGAGGGCAGTTGCATGGAAGATGATGACTATAAATGACTGGAACTACTATTCATTGCATTAAACTCAAGAGAAAAGTTAAGGTCACTGTTGCAAAACATGGTAACATTTTGTTCAAAGAAGCCTGCAGCTTTTTAATTTTTGCTTTAATTAGGTCATTTTTATTTTTTCATCTCCACTCCAGTTCTACATTATTGCTGCAAGGCCCATTTGTTTGCCTTAGTGGTGAAGGAAAGGGAGGGCTTTTGTCGGTGACTTTAAAAATTTTTCACATGGTTCACTGCTGAGTTACTGTTGGTTGTTGTGGATGGGCTGATTAATGGCTCAAGTGGGGTAGGTTACAAGTGATCTTTTTTATAGGTATGTATTTAAAAGCTGTCAAGAAGCTCTGAAAAAGCCAAGGATAGGTGTTTCATTTCTTATGGATGCAGGCATCAGTCATAACCAATGATCACTGTATGCACACTACAAAAAACAGAGGAAATATTTGAAAAACTGAGGTAACCACATTGATATGCCTCAGCAAAAGTCACATTTTTAAGGGAAGCAACTGTACCTTTATTGAGGTCAGTGAAGTTCTTAGGGTCAAATTTAGTCTTTTAGTAAAAGATTTTTTTTTCTGATTGTTGAACCTGTGTCAGAGCCAAAGGGAAACTACTTTACAGTCTTCTGCATATAATAGAGATCTCATGTTGTCCAACATAAACACCATCTCTTTTTTGGCAAGATGACTCTCTGACAAAGTTCCTCCTCTACCTTGGTGAGTCCTGCACTTATTGGCGGATTTGTTCACCTCAGTGATCTTCCCCTCTTGTGGAACCTACAGTCTGGGTCAGCTCCTCCTGTGTCTGATCAGGTGTTGGGAGGTTTGGGGGGAACCCGGGCCCGCCCTCTA